>NC_143050.1:5075000-5137500 GCF_057628025.1 Oncorhynchus mykiss
CAATCAGGGTTTAGTCCTGGGCATCCAATCAGGGTGTAGTCCTGGGCATCCAATCAGGGTTTAGTCCTGGGCATCCAATCAGGGTTTAGACCTGGACATCCAATCAGGGTTTAGTCCTGGGCATCCAATCAGGATTTAGTCCTGGGCATCCAATCAGGGTTTAGCCCTGGGCATCCAATCAGGGTTTAGTCCTGGGCATCCAATCAGGGTTTAGTCCTGGACATCCAATCAGGGTTTAGTCCTGGACATCCAATCAGGGTTTAGACCTGGACATCCAATCAGGGTTTAGTCCTGGGCATCCAATCAGGGTTTAGTCCTGGGCATCCAATCAGGGTTTAGTCCTGGGCATCCAATCAGGGTTTAGCCCTGGGCATCCGATCAGGGTTTAGTCCTGGGCATCCAATCAGGGTTTAGTCCTGGACATCCAATCAGGGTTTAGTCCTGGACATCCAATCAGGGTTTAGTCCTGGGCATCCAATCAGGGTTTAGTCCTGGACATCCAATCAGGGTGTAGTCCTGGGCATCCAATCAGGGTGTAGTCCTGGGCATCCAATCAGGGTTTAGTCCTGGGCATCCAATCAGGGTTTAGTCCTGGGCATCCAATCAGGGTTTAGCCCTGGGCATCCAATCAGGGTTTAGTCCTGGGCATCCAATCAGGGTTTAGTCCTGGACATCCAATCAGGGTTTAGTCCTGGACATCCAATCAGGGTTTAGTCCTGGGCATCCAATCAGGGTTTACTCCTGGACATCCAATCAGGGTTTAGTCCTGGACATCCAATCAGGGTTTACTCCTGGACATAGCACTATTACAGCGACCACTTTAGTTGTTAATGATCTTGTCTATGTTTTAGACACTACAATGAAATGTGCTGCTTTGTTTGCAGACCTGTCGAAAGCTCTTGATAATGTTGATAATTTTATTGAATAAGTTGACAGGTCTGAGCTCTGAGTTCATTAGTATCAGGAAATATTCCCGAAAATATGGATATTTAGCTCTTGTGCTGCCACTCCACACTCTGACGCCTGCTCATGGTTTTCATGATTATCTTAGTGACAGAACGCAGGCCATCGTGATTGACGGGGTTAAGTCAGAATTATGATGGGGTTAAGTCAGAATTCTGATGAGGTTAAGTCAGAATTCTGATGGGGTTAAGTCAGAATTCTGATGGGGTTAAGTCAGAATTCTGATGAGGCTAAGTCAGAATTCTGATGGGGTTAAGTCAGAATTCTGATGAGGTTAAGTCAGAATTCTGATGGGGTTAAGTCAGAATTCTGATGAGGTTAAGTCAGAATTCTGATGGGGTTAAGTCAGAATTCTGATGGGGTTAAGTCAGAATTCTGATGGGGTTAAGTCAGAATTCTGATGGGGTTAAGTCAGAATTCTGATGGGGTTAAGTCAGAATTCTGATGGGGTTAAGTCTGAATTTTGATGGGGTTAAGTCTGAATTTTGATGGGGTTAAGTCTGAATTTCTAGAAGCACATAAAGGTGTTCCTCAGGGGTCGATACTACGGCCTCTTATTTTCAAATCAAATCCAATTTTATTGGTCACATATACATATTTAGCAGATGTTATTGGCGGGTGTAGCGACATGCTTGTGTTCCTAGCTCCAACAGTGCAGTAGTATCTAACAATTCACAACAATACATAAATCTAAAAGTAAAATTATGGAATTAAGAAATATATAAATATTAGGATGAGCAATGTCAGAGTGGCATTGACTAAAATACAGTAGAATAGAATACAGTATATACATATGAGATGGGTAAAGCAGTATGTGAACATGATTAAAGTGGCCAGTGATTCCATGTCTATGTATATGGGGCAGCAGCATTTACCGTGCAGGGTTGAGTAACTGGGTGGTAGTCAGCTAGTGATGGCTGTTTAACAGTCTGATGGCCTTGAGATAGAAGCTGTTTTTCAGTCTCTCATTCCCTGCTTTGATGCACCTTCTGGATGATAGCGGTGTGAACAGGCCGTGGCTCGAGTGGTTGATGTCCTTGATGATCTTTTTGGCCTTCCTGTGACATCGGGTACTGTAGGTGTTCTGGTGGGTAGGAAGTGTGCCCCCGGTGATGAGTTGGGCAGACCGCACCACCCTCTGGAGAGCCCTGCGGTTGCCGTACCAGGCGGTGATACAGCCCAACAGGATGCTCTCAATTGTGCATCTGGAAATGTTTGTGAGGGTCTTAGGGTCCAAGCCGGATTTCTTCAGCCTTCTGAGGTTGAAGAGGCGCTGTTGTGACTTCTTCACCACACTGTCTGTGTGGGTGGACCATTTCAGTTTGTCCGTGATGTGTACGCCAAGGAACTTGAAGCTTTCCACCTTCTCCACTAGAGTCCCATCTATGTGGATAGGGGAGTGATCTCTCTGCTGTTTCCTGAAGTATACGTTCAGCTCCTTCATTTTGTTGACGTTGAGGGAGACATTATTTTCATGGCACCACTCCGCCAGGGCCCTCATCTCCTCCCTGTAGGCTGTCTTGTCATTGTTGGTTATCAGGCCTGTAACTGTTGTGTCGTCTGCAAACTTGATGACTGAGTTGGAGGAGTGCATGGCCACGCAGTCATCATGGGTGAACAGGGAGTACAGGAGGGGGCTGAGGACGCACCCTTGTGGGGCTCCTGTGTTGTGGATCAGTAAAGTGGAGATGTTGTTTCCTACCCTCACCACCTGGGGGCGGTCCGTCAGGAAGTCCAGGACCCAGTTGCACGATTGGGGGGGGGGTTCAGACCCAGGGCCCCGAGCTTAATAATGAGCTTGGAGGGTACTGCTATTGTGTTGACGGATGAACTGTAGACAAAAAACAACGTTCTGACATAGGTACGTAGGTTTTCGCTGTATATATAAATACCATTGGTCAATCTGTTAAAAATGGTAAATATCATATACAGTTGCCAAATATATGACCATATTAGAGACACCTAATATTGAAGTCGAAAGTTTACATACACCTTAGCCAAATACATTTAAACTCAGTTTTTCACAATTCCTGACATTTAATCCTAGTAAAAAGTCCCTGTCTTAGGTCAGTTAGGATCACCACTTTATTTAAAGAATGTGAAATGTCAGAATAATAGTAGAGAGAATGATTTATTTCAGTTTTTTATTTCTTTCATCACATTCCCAGTGGGTCAGAAGTTTACATACACAATTAGTATTTGGTTGCATTGCCTTTAAATAGTTTAACTTGTGTCAAATGTTGTAGGTAACCTTCCGAAAGCTTCCCACAATAAGTTGTGTGAATTTTGGCCCATTCCTCCTGACAGAGCTGGTGTAACTGAGACAGGTTTGAAGGCCTCCTGGCTCGCACACACTTTTTCAGTTCTGCCCACACATTTTCAATTGGAGTCAGGTCAGGGCTTTGTGATGGCCACTCCAATACCTTGACTTTGTTGTCCTTAAGCCATTTTGCCACAACTTTGTAAGTATGCCTGGGGTCATTGTTCATTTGGAAGACCCATTTGCGAACAAGCTTTAACTTCCTGACTGATGTCTTGAGATGTTGCTTCAATATATCTACATAATTTTCCGTCCTCATGATGCCATCTATTTTGTGAAATGCACCAGTCCCTCCTGCAGCAAAGCACCACCACAACATGATGCTGCCACCCCCATGTTGTTCGGCTTGCAAGCCTCCCCCTTTTTCCTCCAAATATATTTATCGTCATTATGGCCAAACAGTTCGATTTTTGTTTCAGACCAGAGGACATTTTTCCAAAAGGTACGATCTTTGTCCCCATGTGTAGTTGCAAACCGTAGTCTGTTTTTTAATGGCGGTTTGGAGCAGTGGCTTCTTCCTTGCTGAGCGGCCTTCCGGGTTATGTCGATATAGGACTTGTTTTACTATGGATATAGATACTTTTGTACCTGTTTTCTCCAGCATCTTCACAAAGTCCTTTGCTGTTGTTCTGGGATTGATTTGCACTTTTCGCACCAAAATACGTTCATCTCTAGGAGACAGAACACGTCTCCTTCCTGAGTGGTATGACGGCTGCGTGGTCCCATGGTGTTTTTACTTGCGTACTATTGTTTGTACAGATGAACGTGGTACCTTCAGGAGTTTGGAAATTGCTCCCAAGGATGAACCAGGTTCGTGGAGGTCTACAACTTTTTTTTCTGAGGTCTTGGCTGATTTCTTTTGATTTTCCCATGATGTCAAGCAGAGGCACTGAGTTTGAAGGTAGGCCTTGAAATACATCCACAGGTACACCTCCAATTGACTCAAAATACGTCACTTAGCCTATCAGAAGCTTCTAAAGCCATGACAAAATTTTCCAATCTGTTTAAAGGCACAGTCAACTTAGTGTATTTAAAATTCTGACCCACTGGAATTGTGATACAGTGAATTATAAGTGAAATAATCTGTCAGTAAACAATTGTTGGAAAAATTACTTGTGTCATGCAAAGTAGATAACCTAACCTACTTGCCAAAACTATAATTTGTTAACAAGAAATTTGTGGAGTGGTTGAACAATGAGTTTTAATCCAACCTAAGTGTATGTAAACTTCTGTCTTCAACTGTATATGCAACTGATACTACTATGTATGTAATTACACCAGACTGTTGACCTGGCTGTGACAAGGCTACAGTCTGATTTTGCAGTTGTGCAGGAAGTCCTTACTGATTTAAAACTGGTGCTTAATACGAGCAAAACTACATACATGTTGTTTTCAAGTTCTAGTAATGTCACGGTCGTCCTCCTCTTCATCTGAAGAGGAGAGGCGAGAAGGATCGGAGGACCAAAATGCGGCGTGGTATGTGTTCATGTTGAATGTTTAATTAAAGAAAGAACTGAACACTGAAACACTATACAAAAACAGTAAACAAAATAACAACCGTGAAGCTAATGCGAGCTGCGCTGAAACAAGCCATCAACATAGACAATCACCCACAAACACACAGTGCAACCCAGGCTACCTAAGTATGATTCTCAATCAGAGACAACTAATGACACCTGCCTCTGATTGAGAACCATACTAGGCCGAAACATAGAAATGCCCCATAACATAGAAAAACAAACATAGACTGCCCACCCCATCTCACGCCCTGACCATACTAAATAAATACAATACAAAGGAAATAAAGGTCAGAACGTGACAAGTAAGATTGTCTCAGACAGATTATATCTTTACTCATCAGATGGTTCTATAATCAAACGAGTCCCATACAAATACCCTAGTATTTAGATTGACAATCATTTATTGTTTAAAAAAAGATATGACTGAGCTTGTTAAGAAACTAAGATTTAAAATGGGCTTTTTTTCCAGAAACAGATCTTGTCTCTCTCTATTCAACAGGAAACAGATCTTGTCTCTCTCTAGTCAACAGGAAACAGATCTTGTCTCTCTCTAGTCAACAGGAAACAGATCTGGTCTCTCTCTAGTCAACAGGAAACAGATCTGGTCTCTCTCTAGTCAACAGGAAACAGATCTTGTCTCTGTCTAGTCAACAGGAAACAGATCTTGTCTCTCTAGTCAACAGGAAACAGATCTTGTCTCTCTCTAGTCAACAGGAAACAGATCTTCTCTCTCTCTAGTCAACAGGAAGCAGATTGTGCAGTCAACCTTTCCACCTGTTGTTGTTATGGTGATACTATTTATCAACCATTATACCTGTTGTTATGGTGATACTATTTATCAACCTTTCTACCTGTTATTATTGTGATACCATTTATCAACATTTCTACCTGTTGTTATGGTGATACAATTTATCAACCATTCTACCTGTTGTTATGGTGATAATATGTATCAACCTTTCTACCTGTTGTTATGGTGATACTATTTATCAAACTTTCTACCTGTTGTTATGGTGATACTATGTATCAACCTTTCTACCTGTTGTTATGGTGATACTATTTATCAACCTTTCTACCTGTTGTTGTTATGGTGGTACTATGTATCAACCTTACTACCTGTTGTTATGGTGATACTATGTATCAACCTTTCTACCTGTTGTTGTTATGGTGATACTATGTATCAATCTTTCTACCTGTTGTTATGGTGATACTACGTATCAACCTTTCTACCTATTGTTATGGTGATACTATGTATCAACCTTTCTACCTGTTGTTATGGTGATACTATGTATCAACCTTTCGACCTGTTGTTGTTATGGCGATACTATTTATCAACCTTTCTACCTGTTGTTGTTATGGTGATACTATGTATCAATCTTTCTACCTGTTGTTATGGTGATACTACGTATCAACCTTTCCTCCTGTTGTTGTTATGGCGATATCATTTATTAAAGGGCAGCTGACTCTACTCTTAACCCCCTGGATGCCGTTTTTTTTATAGCTCCCTTTGTTTTATCACGGGAGACAGTTTAATTACTCATCACTGTATTCTTTACCAAAAGGTGGTCTGGACCACTTTGAAGTCACGTAGATCACATCATTAAGCTCTTTTTGTTTACAACGACCTGCTCCAGAAGCTTCCGTCTTACCTAACATCGCTGTTAAGATTTAAAATAACAAGTTGTCAAACCCGTTCACAGGGTTGGTTGACTCTGGAGCCTCCTTTTGGTTTCCAGAGAGTTAGGTAAATCAGCACTTCATTTCCTTGCTGTGGAATGATCTATAACGCACTTTAAAATGGGAGGAATTGGTGCTTCACAAACTTGGTCCTGGGGACCCAAAGGCGTACACATTTTAGTTTTTGCCCTAGCATTATACAGCTGATTCAAATAATCAAAGCTTGATGATGAGTTGATTGTTTGAATCAGCTGTGTAGTACTAAAGGTAAAAAACAAGGTTTGCACTCCTTGAGGGCCCCGGGACTGAGTTTGGGAAACGCTGCTCTAGGCGACAAGTATTTACCACATCAGTCACGGGCTTCATCAATAAGTAAATAGACGATGTCATCCCCACAGTGACTATACGAACATATCCAAACCAAAAACCATGGATAACAGGCTATATCCATGCTGGGCTAAAGGCTCGAGCTACCGTTTACAAGGAACGGGACACGGACATGAACTCAAACAAGAAAGCCCGCTACGACCTCTGAAGAGACATCGAAAGGACAATATAGGAGGAATCCTATTACACCGGCTCCGACGCTTGTCGTATGTTGCAGGGCTTGCAGACGATAACGGGAAGGAAACCCAGCCGTGAAATGCCCAGTGATGCAGAATTCTCAATGCTCACGTGTGGAGAAAAACAACACCTTGTCCTGCATAAAAACCTATGTTGTTCCGGATGACTGTGTGATCTCGCTCTCCATGGCTGATCTGAGTAAACACTCGCAAGGCCGCTGGGCCAGACGGAATACCAGGGCATGTTCTCAGAGCATTCGCAGACCATTTTCACTAACATTTTCAATCTCTCCTTGTCCCAGTCTGTAATCCCAACATGTTTCAAGCTGACCACCATAGTCCCTGTTCCCAGGAACGCCAAGGTAACTTGATTCAATGACTATCACCCCGTAGCGCTCACATCTGTAATCGTGAAGTGCTTTGAAAAGGCTTCTCGTGGCTCACATCACCACCATCATCCCAGACACCCTGGACCCACTCCAATTCACATACCGCCCCAACAGATCCACAGATGACACAATCTCTATTACACTCCACACTGCCCTTTCACACCTGGACAAGAGGGGAAATAACTACGTGAGAATGCTGTTCATTGACTACAACTCAGTGTTCAACACCATAGTCCCCTCCAAGCTCATCACCAAGCTCAAGACCCTGGGACTGAACACCTCCCTCTGCAACTGGATCCTGGAATTCCTGACAGGCCGACACCAGATGGTGAGGGTAGGCAACAATACCTACGCCATTCTGACTCCCAACACAGGGGGCCCGTCAGAGGTGCTTGCTTAGCCCAATCCTGTACTCCCTGTTCACCCACGACAGCATGGCCAAACACGACTCCAACATCATCATAAAGTTTGCTGACGACACAACAGTGGTAGGCCTGATCACCGACATCGATGAGGCGGCCTACATTGAGGAGGTCAGAGAACTGGCAGTGTGGTACCAGGATAACAACTTCTCCCTCAACGTGAGCAAGACAAAGGATCTGATCATGGACTACAGGAAAAGGCAGGCCGAACAGGCCCCCATTAACATCGACGGGACTGTAGTGGAGCGGGTCAAGAGTTTCAAGTTCCTTGGTGTCCGCATCACAAACAAACTATCATGGTCCAAGCACACCAAGACAGGCGTCCACATAACTAAGGACTTAACATGGTCCTCTTCACCCCCCGCAGGAGTCTGAAAATATATATTTGGCATGGGCCCTCGAATCCTCAAAATGTTCTACAGCTGCACCACTGAGAACTTCTTGACTGGCTGCATTATAACTTGGATCTATCATGATTCCTAGTCACTTTACCCTGCCTTCATATACATATCGACCTCAAATACCTCATACCCCTACACATTGATCTGGTTCTGGTACTCCCTGTATATAGTTCCACATTGATCTGGTACTTCCTGTATATAGCTCCACATTGATCTGGTACTTCCTGTATATAGCTCCACATTGATCTGGTACTTCCTGTATATAGCTCCACATTGATCTGGTACTGGTACTCCCTGTATATAGTTCCACATTGATCTGGTACTTCCTGTATGTAGCTCTACATTGTTCTGGTACTCCCTGTATGTAGCTGCACATTGATCTGGTACTGGTACTTCCTGTATATAGCTCCACATTGATCTGGTACTTCCTGTATATAGCTCCACATTGATCTGGTACTGGTACTCCCTGTATATAGTTCCACATTGATCTGGTACTTCCTGTATGTAGCTCTACATTGTTCTGGTACTCCCTGTATGTAGCTGCACATTGATCTGGTACTGGTACTTCCTGTATATAGCTCCACATTGATCTGGTACTTCCTGTATATAGCTCCACATTGATCTGGTACTTCCTGTATATAGCTCGACATTGATCTGGTACTGGTACTCCCTGTATATAGTTCCACATTGATCTGGTACTTCCTGTATGTAGCTCTACATTGTTCTGGTACTCCCTGTATGTAGCTGCACATTGATCTGGTACTGGTACTGCCTGTATATAACTCCACATTGATCTGGTACTTCCTGTATATAGCTCCACATTGATCTGGTACTTCCTGTATATAGCTCCACATTGATCTGGTACTGGTACTCCCTGTATATAGTTCCACATTGATCTGGTACTTCCTGTATGTAGCTCTACATTGTTCTGGTACTCCCTGTATGTAGCTGCACATTGATCTGGTACTGGTACTGCCTGTATATAGCTCCACATTGATCTGGTACTTCCTGTATATAGCTCCACATTGATCTGGTACTTCCTGTATATAGCTCCACATTGATCTGGTACTCCCTGTATGTAGCTGCACATTGATCTGGTACTGGTACTGCCTGTATATAGCTCCACATTGATCTGGTACTCCCTGTATATAGTTCCACATTGATCTGGTACTTCCTGTATGTAGCTCTACATTGTTATGGTACTCCCTGTATGTAGCTACACATTGATCTGGTACTGGTACTTCCTGTATATAGCTCCACATTGATCCGGTACTGGTACTTCCTGTATATAGCTCCACATTGATCTGGGACTGGTACTTCCTGTATATAGCTCCACGTTGATCTGGTATTTCCTGTATATAGCTCCACATTGATCTGGTACTGGTACTTCCTGTATATAGCTCCACATTGATTTGGTCTGGAACTTCCTGTATATAACTCCACATTGATCTGGTACTTCCTGTATATAGCTCCACATTGATCTTGTACTTCCTGTATATAGCTCCACATTGATCTGGTACTGGTGCTCCCTGTATATAGCTCCACATTAATCTGGTACTTCCTGTATATAGCTCCACATTGATCTGGTACTTCCTGCATATAGCTCCACATTGATCTGGTACTGGTGCTCCCTGTATATAGCTCCACATTGATCTGGGACTGGTACTTCCTGTATATAGCTCCACGTTGATCTGGTATTTCCTGTATATAGCTCCACATTGATCTGGTACTGGTACTTCCTGTATATAGCTCCACATTGATTTGGTCTGGAACTTCCTGTATATAACTCCACATTGATCTGGTACTTCCTGTATATAGCTCCACATTGATCTTGTACTTCCTGTATATAGCTCCACATTGATCTGGTACTGGTGCTCCCTGTATATAGCTCCACATTAATCTGGTACTTCCTGTATATAGCTCCACATTAATCTGGTACTTCCTGTATATAGCTCCACATTGATCTGATACTGGTACTCCCTGTATATAGCTCCCAGATTAGACTAGGTTTGGTTTACAAGAGTATTTATGGTCCTGCGCCCAGATATCTAAGTGATTACTTTCCTCGTGTTAGCGATGCACACAATCACAGCACCAGATCAGGTGTTGCTGATGTGTGCTTATACAGGTTCAGGAGTAAATGTACTTTCTTGTATACTGTAGCCTCAGAATGGAATGAGTTGCCTCTGCCTATAAAAACAATGTCCTCTCTGGGCAGCTTTTAACATAAAGTAAAAATATGTTTAATGTGCCCGTATGAATAACCCCTATGATGTAACTGCAATGATGAGACAGATGTCCTTCTTCTCTGTTTTTGATGAGATAGATGTTCTTCTTCTCTGTTTTGGTTTTATTATTTCACTGCCATTCTGTGTTTAACTGTGTTCCATCTTGTCTCAAGAGGACCACAATTGAAATCAGTCCCATACTTTATTGTGCGTTATCCTCAACGATTTTATTCATGTGCATGTATGGCTTTTAAGTTTTATGTGTGCTTGTTTTTCAAATGGGTCAAACTAATAAACTAAACTAAACTAAAACACATTGATCTGGTACTTCCTGTATATAGCTCCACATTGATCTGGTACTTCCTGTATATAGCTCCACTTTGATCTGGTACTGGTACTTCCTGTATATAGCTCCACATTGATCTGGTACTTCCTGTATATACCTCCACATTGATCTGGTACTGGTACTTCCTGTATATAGCTCCACATTGATCTGGTACTTCCTGTATATAGCTCCACATTGATCTGGTACTGGTACTCCATGTATATACCTCCACATTGATCTGGTACTGGTACTTCCTGTATATAGCCCCATATTGATCTGGTACTTCCTGTATATAGCTCCATATTGATCTGGTACTTCCTGTATATAGCTCCACATTGATCTGGTACTTCCTGTATATAGCTCCACTTTGATCTGGTACTTCCTGTATATAGCTCCACATTGATCTGGTACTGGTACTTCCTGTATATAGCTCCACATTGATCTGGTACTTCCTGTATATACCTCCACATTGATCTGGTACTGGTACTCCCTGTATATAGCTCCACATTGATCTGGTACTTCCTGTATATAGCTCCACATTGATCTGATACTTCCTGTATATAGCTCCACATTGATCTGGTACTACCTGTATATAGCTCCACATTGATCTGGTACTTCCTGTATATAGCTCCACATTGATCTGGTACTGGTACTTCCTGTATATAGCTCCACATTGATCTGGTACTTCCTGTATTTAGCTCCACATTGATCTGGTACTTCCTGTATATAGCTCCACATTGATCTGGTACTTCCTGTATATAGCTCCACATTGATCTGGTACTGGTACTCCCTGTATATAGTTCCACATTGATCTGGTACTTCCTGTATGTAGCTCTACATTGTTCTGGTACTCCCTGTATGTAGCTGCACATTGATCTGGTACTGGTACTGCCTGTATATAGCTCCACATTGATCTGGTACTTCCTGTATATAGCTCCACATTGATCTGGTACTTCCTGTATATAGCTCCACATTGATCTGGTACTCCCTGTATGTAGCTGCACATTGATCTGGTACTGGTACTGCCTGTATATAGCTCCACATTGATCTGGTACTCCCTGTATATAGTTCCACATTGATCTGGTACTTCCTGTATGTAGCTCTACATTGTTATGGTACTCCCTGTATGTAGCTACACATTGATCTGGTACTGGTACTTCCTGTATATAGCTCCACATTGATCCGGTACTGGTACTTCCTGTATATAGCTCCACATTGATCTGGGACTGGTACTTCCTGTATATAGCTCCACGTTGATCTGGTATTTCCTGTATATAGCTCCACATTGATCTGGTACTGGTACTTCCTGTATATAGCTCCACATTGATTTGGTCTGGAACTTCCTGTATATAACTCCACATTGATCTGGTACTTCCTGTATATAGCTCCACATTGATCTTGTACTTCCTGTATATAGCTCCACATTGATCTGGTACTGGTGCTCCCTGTATATAGCTCCACATTAATCTGGTACTTCCTGTATATAGCTCCACATTGATCTGGTACTTCCTGCATATAGCTCCACATTGATCTGGTACTGGTGCTCCCTGTATATAGCTCCACATTGATCTGGGACTGGTACTTCCTGTATATAGCTCCACGTTGATCTGGTATTTCCTGTATATAGCTCCACATTGATCTGGTACTGGTACTTCCTGTATATAGCTCCACATTGATTTGGTCTGGAACTTCCTGTATATAACTCCACATTGATCTGGTACTTCCTGTATATAGCTCCACATTGATCTTGTACTTCCTGTATATAGCTCCACATTGATCTGGTACTGGTGCTCCCTGTATATAGCTCCACATTAATCTGGTACTTCCTGTATATAGCTCCACATTGATCTGGTACTTCCTGCATATAGCTCCACATTGATCTGGTACTGGTGCTCCCTGTATATAGCTCCACATTAATCTGGTACTTCCTGTATATAGCTCCACATTGATCTGATACTGGTACTCCCTGTATATAGCTCCCAGATTAGACTAGGTTTGGTTTACAAGAGTATTTATGGTCCTGCGCCCAGATATCTAAGTGATTACTTTCCTCGTGTTAGCGATGCACACAATCACAGCACCAGATCAGGTGTTGCTGATGTGTGCTTATACAGGTTCAGGAGTAAATGTACTTTCTTGTATACTGTAGCCTCAGAATGGAATGAGTTGCCTCTGCCTATAAAAACAATGTCCTCTCTGGGCAGCTTTTAACATACAGTAAAAATATGTTTAATGTGCCCGTATGAATAACCCCTATGATGTAACTGCAATGATGAGACAGATGTCCTTCTTCTCTGTTTTTGATGAGATAGATGTTCTTCTTCTCTGTTTTGGTTTTATTATTTCACTGCCATTCTGTGTTTAACTGTGTTCCATCTTGTCTCAAGAGGACCACAATTGAAATCAGTCCCATACTTTATTGTGCGTTATCCTCAACGATTTTATTCATGTGCATGTATGGCTTTTAAGTTTTATGTGTGCTTGTTTTTCAAATGGGTCAAACTAATAAACTAAACTAAACTAAAACACATTGATCTGGTACTTCCTGTATATAGCTCCACATTGATCTGGTACTTCCTGTATATAGCTCCACTTTGATCTGGTACTTCCTGTATATAGCTCCACATTGATCTGGTACTGGTACTTCCTGTATATAGCTCCACATTGATCTGGTACTTCCTGTATATAGCTCCACATTGATCTGGTACTGGTACTCCATGTATATACCTCCACATTGATCTGGTACTGGTACTTCCTGTATATAGCCCCACATTGATCTGGTACTTCCTGTATATAGCTCCATATTGATCTGGTACTCCCTGTACATAGCTCCACATTGATCTGATACTTCCTGTATATAGCTCCACATTGATCTGGTACTACCTGTATATAGCTCCACATTGATCTGGTACTTCCTGTATATAGCTCCACATTGATCTGGTACTGGTACTTCCTGTATATAGCTCCACATTGATCTGGTACTTCCTGTATTTAGCTCCATATTGATCATGTACTTCCTGTATATAGCTCCACCGTGATATGGTACTTCCTGTATATAGCTCCACAGTGATCTGGTACTTGCTGTATATACCTCCACATTGATCTGGTACTGGTACTTCCTGTATATAGCTCCACATTGATCTGGTACTGGTACTTCCTGTATATAGCTCCACATTAATCTGGTACTGGTACTTCCTGTATATAGCTCCACATTGATCTGGTACTTCCTGTATATAGCTCCACATTAATCTGATACTTCCTGTATACAGCTCCACATTGATCTGGTACTGGTACTCCCTGTATATAGCTCCATATTGATCTGGTACTTCCTGTATTTAGCTCCACATTGATCTGGTACTGGTACTTCCTGTATATAGCTCCATATTGATCTGGTACTTCCTGTATACAGCTCCACATTGATCTGGTACTGGTACTTCCTGTATATAGCTCCATATTGATCTGGTACTTCCTGTATACAGCTCCACATTGATCTGGTACTGGTACTCCCTGTATATAGCTCCATATTGATCTGGTACTTCCTGTATTTAGCTCCACATTGATCCGATACTTCCTGCTCCATTCTTTTGTATTTTATACCTCTTTTGTTTCTATTTGATTTGTATTAATTAACATGTTTAAACACTGCATCGTTGGGAAGGGCCTGTAGGCATTTCACAGTAGAGTGTACACTCGTTGCGTTCAGATCTACCGTCCCCAAGGGGCCCGATGAAATGCACGTGGAAGAATAGCAAACTGTTTTTTTTTTTTTTGCCTCATTCTCGCTCAGTTGGGATGTCCCTTACTTTAATATGCAGCCATGAAATTACATCGCACATAAATTATGAATCAAACAGAAGTAAAGGAACAAAACTACACACACAGGCAAACACTCATTTTCTGCCATTTTTGAGCTATTGAATTTTCTCTTCTCTCCCAGGAGAGAACCCCCCCCCCCCAGCTACCCTTCGGCTTCAGCGTAGAACCCCCCCACACACACACACACACACAGGCTCACAGTCATATGTAAACATTTAAACAGCTTGATTGGGGGTTGAAACTGACTTCATAAAGCCCCACATTTACTTAACAACTAGATGGGTAGACCACTAAGAGGAGAGGAATAGGAAGACAGAGAGTGAGTAGGGGGAGAGAGAAAGACAAAGAAAGAGAGAAGACAGAGAAAGAGAGCGAGAGAGAGAGAGGAGGGGTAGAGAGTGAGGAGGGGTAAAGAGAGAGAGAGGAGGAATAGAGAGAGAGAGAGTGAGGAGAGGTAGAGAGAGAGAGAGAAAGAGAGAGAGAGGAGGGGTAGAGAGTGAGGAGGGATATAGAGAGAGGGGGGTGGAGAGAGAGAGAGTGAGGAGAGGTAGAGAGAGAGAGAGAAAGAGAGAGAGAGGAGGGGTAGAGAGTGAGGAGGGATATAGAGAGAGGGGGGTGGAGAGAGAGAGAGAGAGAGGGGAGGGGTAAAGAGAGAGGGGGGGGGTAGAGAGAGAGAGAGAGAGAGGAGGGATATAGAGAGAGGAGGGATATCTATATAGAGAGGAGGGATATAGAGAGAGAGGGAATAACCACTCTGCTCAGACAAAATCCAATCAATGTATTTGATACATACACAGCTTGAAGCAGGTATTAAAAGGTTCAATGATCAATAATGAACAATAACAATGACAATAGCAAGTAACAGAAGAAATAGAAGAGGTGCTATTATTTACTATTTTACCTTTATTTAACTAGGCACCACAATACTACATAAATAGAGAACCAAGACGACAACACATGAAAAAAACACAACATGGTAGCAGCACAACATGGTAGCAGCACAACATGGTAGCAGCACAACATGGTAGCAACACAACTTGGTAGCAGCACAACATGGTAGCAGCACAACATGGTAGCAACACAACTTGGTAGCAAGCACAACATGGTAGCAGCACAACACATGGTAGCAGCACAACATGGTAGCAGCACAACACATGGTAGCAGCACAACATGGTAGCAGGACAACACATGGTAGCAGCACAACATGGTAGCAACACAACATGGTAGAAAACAGCATGGTAGCAGCACAACATGACAACAACATGGTAACAGCACAACATGACAACAACATGGTAGCAGCACAACATGACAACAAAATGGTAGCATCACAACATGACAACAACATGGTAGCAACACAACATGGTAGCAACACAACATAAAAACAACATAGTAGCAACACAACATGGTAGCAACAACATGACAACAACATGGTAGCAACACAACATGGTAGCAACACAACATGGTAGCAGCACAACATGGTAGCAAACCAACATGATACCAGCACAACATGGTAGCAGCACAACATGGTAGCATGCACAACATGATAGCAGCACAAAACATGGTACCAACATTATTGGATACCGCTTGCCAGATAGTAACACAGTGAGCAGTCCGTGGCTCAACAGCCCCGTCGATGTGGATGGGGTTCTGCCCTTCCCTCTTTCTCCTGTAGTCCACAACCAGCTCCTTAGTTGTGCTGCCATTCAGGGAGAGGCTGTTTCCCTTGCACCACTGTGCCAGGGCTCTAACTTCCTCCCTGTAGGCTGTCTCGTTGCTGATCAGGCCCAACACCGTTGTGTCGTCGGAAACTCATTGATGGTGTTGGAGTCGTGTGTGTGTGTGTGTGTGGTCACCCAGTTGTAGGTGAACAGGGAGTACAGGAGGGGGGCTGAGCACGCACCCCTGGAGGGGGTCCCTGTGTTGACGCTCAGCATTGCAGAGGTATTGTTGCCTACCCTCACCACCTGGAGTCGGCCCGTCAGGAAGTCCAGGACCCAGTTTGAGGTGTTCAGACCCATGATGTTGAACGCTGATTTGTCGTCGATTGTCGTTAATGAACAACATTCAGAGCAGGGGCGATTGCATCATCTGTGGATCTGTTGGAGCGGTATGCTAATTGGAGTGGAGTCCAGTGTGTCAGGTAAAATGAGTTCTACCGGGCGATGGTCATTTAGGCAGGTTACCTTAGTTTGCTCGGGTACAGGGACAGTGGTGGATATCTTGAAGCATGTGGGGACCACAGACAAGGAGAGGGAGAGTATTGAATATGTTTGTGAACTGTGTAACGGAGACGCAGGGAGACAGGAAGCAGTCGGTGAGAGTGAATCCAAAAACAGGAAATAATACAACGGAGCTGTAGATGAAGAGGAAGTAATCAGGGAAGTGATGAAGTCCAGGTGTACATAATGATGGGTTGCCAGGTGTACATAAGGAGGGTTGCCAGGTGTACATAATGATGGGTTGCCAGGTGTACATAATGAGGGTTGCCAGGTGTACATAATGATGGGTTGCCAGGTGTACATAATGAGGGTTGCCAGGTGTACATAATGAGGGTTGCCAGGTGTACATAATGATGGGTTGCCAGGTGTATATAATGATGGGTTGCCAGGTGTACATAATGATGGGTTGCCAGGTGTGCATAATGATGAGTTGCCAAGACCGGTAGTTAATGGACTGATGACATCGAGCGCCGGAGAAAGGGAGTAAACGTGACATGAACACTCCAGTCAGCTGGTCTGCTCATGCTCTTGAGGACAATTCCTTGCGAGTAATTACATGTTTGAAGGTCCTATTCACGTCGGCCACAGGGGTTGAGTGCTCTCACAGCCCTCTACAACGGCGGGGGCCCTCGTAGGAGGATCAGTGCTGATTGCCTCGAAACAAGCAGTTTGTAATGTAGCTATGGGCTGGTATTATGGTTCATTATTTAGCTATTTAGCTAGCTACATGTCTAAACAAAAGATTACATGACCCACCAAGTTAGCCAGGTGTATCTGGGGGTGATTACGGACATCTATTGCACTTCATGAACATGTCTACATGTCTAGACAACAGTGACCCATCCACTTAACTAGATGTGGCTGGGGTGGGGGGTTTAGCCATAGCATTTATTTCACATGACCCATCCATTTAGACCAGTGTGTCTGGGTAAACATCAGCTAATTTTGTATTTTTTATTTTATTTATTTCATCTTTATTTAACCAGGTAGGCTAGTTGAGAACAAGTTCTCATTTACAACTGCGACCTGGCCAAGATAAAGCATAGCAGTGTGAACAGACAACAACACAAAGTTACACATGGAGTAAACAATCAACAAGTCAATGAAAAAAAAAAAAAACATTGAATGAGTAGGTGTATCCAAACTTTGGACTGGTACTGTAAGTTTACAATATCAAAGCAAGTGAAGTAAACAAAAAATGAACACTAAAAATTACACTCATAAGAGTTTTAAAAAAAAGAAAAAAAAAGAGACATTTCAAATGTTATATTATTGTATAGTGTTATATCAATGTGTATCAATGTGCGAATAGTTGCAGGGGAAATAAATCAACTATAGGTCGTATTTGCTCCATTGGTTGGCTCTTCCATATGACAACAGGTAAAAATAAATGTTTATTCTGTAATGGCACACGATGTTATTTCACCTAATAGATAAGGGAGTTTATCAAAAATGTTATTTGCTTTTGAATTCTTTGTGGGTGGAATCTGAAGGGAAATATGTGTCTCTAAAATGATCATTTGATCAGGAAGTGCAGCTTAGTTTCCCCCCCCCCAACCAGATCTCACAGTCTCACTGTAGAATTAGACGTTTATCCAAGTTCCTCCTAAAGTCAAATTCCAAAGTTGCTCGAAACGTGAAATTTAAAAGGGTTTTGGAGTTAAAATGTCAAATGTAGGCTCTCATTTTGGAACCTACAGGACAGTAGATCTCCAGGAAGAGGGTTGGGCTGTAAAACCTACAGGAGAGTAGAACTCCAGGAAGAGGGTTGGGCTGTAATACCTACAGGACAGTAGATCTCCAGGAAGAGGGTTGGACTGAACCTACAGGATGGTAGATCTCCAGGAAGAGGGTTGGACTGTAAACCTACAGGACAGTAGATCTCCAGGAAGAGGGTTGGGCTGTAAAACCTACAGGACAGTAGATCTCCAGGAAGAGGGTTGGACTGTAAAACCTACAGGACAGTAGATCTCCAGGAAGAGGGTTGGGCTGTAAAACCTAAAAGGACAGTAGATCTCCAGGAAGAGGGTTGGGCTGTAAAACCTACAAGGACAGTACATCTCAAGGAAGAGGGTTGGGCTGTAAACCTACAGGACAGTAGATCTCCAGGAAGAGGGTTGGACTGTAAAACCTACAGGACAGTAGATCTCCAGGAAGAGGGTTGGGCTGTAAACCTACAGGACAGTAGATCTCCAGGAAGAAGGTTGGACTGTAAAATCTACAGGACAGTAGATCTCCAGAAAGAGGGTTGGGCTGTAAAACCTAAAAGGACAGTAGATCTCCAGGAAGAGGGTTGGGCTGTAAAACCTACAAGGACAGTACATCTCAAGGAAGAGGGTTGGGCTGTAAACCTACAGGACAGTAGATCTCCAGGAAGAGGGTTGGACTGTAAAACCTACAGGACAGTAGATCTCCAGGAAGAGGGTTGGGCTGTAAACCTACAGGACAGTAGATCTCCAGGAAGAAGGTTGGACTGTAAAATCTACAGGACAGTAGATCTCCAGTTAGAGGGTTGGGCTGTAAACCTACAGGACAGTAGATCTCCAGGAAGAGGGTTGGACTGTAAAACCCACAGGACAGTAGATCTCCAGGAAGAGGGTTGGACTGAAAACCTACAGGACAGTAGATCTCCAGGAAGAGGGTTGGACTGTAAACCTACAGGACAGTAGATCTACAGGAAGAGGGTTGGACTGTAAAACCTACAGGACAGTAGATCTCCAGGAAGAGGGTTGGACTGAAAACCTACAGGACAGTAGTTCTCCAGGAAGAGGGTTGGGCTGTAAACCTACAGGACAGTAGATCTCTAGGAAGAGGGTTGAACTGTAAACCTACAGGACGGTAGATCTCCAGGAAGAGGGTTGGACTGTAAACCTACAGGACAGTAGATCTCCAGGAAGAGGGTTGGACTGCAAACCTACAGGACGGTAGATCTCCAGGAAGAGGGTTGGGCTGTAAAACCTACAGGACAGTAGATCTCCAGGAAGAGGGTTGGGCTGTAAAACATACAGGGCAGTAGATCTCCAGGAAGAGGGTTGGACTGAACCTACAGGACGGTAGATCTCCAGGAAGAGGGTTGGACTGTAAACCTACAGGACAGTAGATCTCCAGGAAGAGGGTTGGGCTGTAAAACCTACAGGACAGTAGATCTCCAGGAAGAGGGTTGGACTGTAAACCTAAATTACGGTAGATCACCAGGAAGACGGTTGGACTGTAAACCTACAGGTCAGTAGATCTCCAGGAAGAGGGTTGGACTGTAAAACCTACAGGACAGTAGATCTCCAGGAAGAGGGTTGGGCTGTAAAACCTACAGGACAGTAGATCTCCAGGAAGAGGGTTGGGCTGTAAACCTACAGGACAGTAGATCTCCAGGAAGAGGGTTGGACTGTAAAACCTACAGGACAGTAGATCTCCAGGAAGAGGGTTGGGCTGTAAAACCTACAGGACAGTAGATCTCCAGGAAGAGGGTTGGGCTGTAAAACCTACAGGACAGTAGATCTCCAGGAAGAGGGTTGGACTGTAAAACCTACAGGACAGTAGATCTCCAGGAAGAGGGTTGGGCTGTAAACCTACAGGACAGTAGATCTCCAGGAAGAGGGTTGGACTGTGAACCTAAATTACGGTAGATCACCAGGAAGACGGTTGGACTGTAAACCTACAGGTCAGTAGATCTCCAGGAAGAGGGTTGGACTGTAAAACCTACAGGACAGTAGATCTCCAGGAAGAGGGTTGGGCTGTAAAACCTACAGGACAGTAGATCTCCAGGAAGAGGGTTGGGCTGTAAACCTATAGGACGGTAGATCTCCAGGAAGAGGGTTGGGCTGTAAACCTACAGGACAGTAAACCTACAGGACTGTAAACCTACAGGACTGTAAACCTACAGGACAGTAGATCTCGAGGAAGAGGGTTGGGCTGTAAACCTACAGGACTGTAAACCTACAGGACTGTAAACCTACAGGACTGTAAACCTACAGGTTGGGAAGCCCTGGATTCGATGGAGTTTAGTCCCACAGTATGACTTATTTCATTTTTTTAGCTAACTTTGAAGGGGTAAAGTGGCGAGTGTAGAGAAAATGAGTCAAGACGATGCTGTCCACCAATCAGGGCTGTGTAAATATATAAACATTGGTATCACACAATCAAACAGAGAATTTCAAATGGAGGCTCAATGGGAATACATGATTCAACATATATTTTGAGTTATTTTCGTGAAATTAAAACTGTGATTTACTAGACATGATGATGATTTAAACATACAAATGAAAATGCTGCTTTAAATTTGACGTTTTGGGGAAACGGACCGATACTGAAAAGGAGGAGAGGAAACCATTGAAATTGAAAACCATGTCAAGATTTCGTTATTTGAATTTTGGAGAAAATTTGCTGAAACTCCTAATTCTGCAGTGATAATCTCCATATATATATATATATATATATATATATACACAAAAAAAAAACACATCCCGGCTTCCAGCTTTCTCCAGCAGAAAAGCCTCTCTACAGCCCTGGGTTAGTCAACTAACACTGCTATACACACACACACACACACACACACGCACACATATGCTGAGAATGCATATATATAGAATATATATATATAGAATATATAGAATATATATATACACACACACACACACACACACACACACACACACACACACACAAGCCGTGGGTAAGATATCTCCTTCTCTCCCACTGTGGATGAGTCGGGCAAATCATTCACAAGATCACACACACACACACACACACACACACACACACACACACACCTATTTTCCTTTCATGGTTCACTTCCTCAAAACACAATCTCCTACTTCCTGATTGCACTACCGAACTGTAGAAACACACACACACACACACACACACACACACACACACACACACACAGAGAGAGGGCAGAGCAGGAAAACACATACACACACACAGAGGGCAGAGCAGGAACACACACACACACAGAGAGGGCAGAGCAGGAACACACACACACAGAGAGAGGGCAGAGCAGGAACACACACACACACACACACAGAGAGAGGGCAGCGCAGGAACACACACACACACACACAGAGGGCAGAGCAGGAACACACACACACACAGGGAGGGCAGAGCAGGAATACACACACACACACAGAGAGGGCAGAGCAGGAACACACACAGAGACAGAGACAGAGAGAGAGAGAGAGAGAGAGAGAGAGAGAGAGAGAGACGGGGGGGGGGGGGGCAGGTTAAGACATGTAGGAATCCTGACCCTTAAGCGGTTGTCTGGATGCCTGAGGATGACCCCTAACCCTAGATGACCCGAGCTGACCCCCAACCTCATTCTGCTTAAACCTACCGCACCGCATCAAATGGAGCTGTGTGTACATGTGTCATACCCCTTTCGAAGAGAGGATTTCCCTGTACAGTGTGAGTAACAAAGGGAGAGAGGGAAAGCCACACACACACACACACACACACACAAACATGCATTGGAACTCTTGGCAAAGAGAACCCAATAACACAGTAAACTTCCTACTTTGATATTCTAATCAGAAGTCAAGGACTAAAAGCCTGTTCTGTCATTGCATTAATCATTGATACTCTCTTTTCATCTCGGCTGGGGAGCAACTGAGCACAGGAACGACCTGTGTGTGTGTGTGTGTGTGTGTGTGTGTGTGTGTGTGTGTGTGTGTGTGTGTGTGAGGGAGCTCAACAGCCAAGGAGCAGTATACCAGCAGATGAGAGAAATCACACTCACACACAAAGACACAATGTGTGAGAAAGCACACTGTAACACTAATACATACACACACACTCTCGCAATGAGTGAAAGAAAGCTAGCACACCAAAAATAAATCCCACAACACATGACTCTCTCTCTCTCTCTCTTTCTCTCTTTATCACAGTCTTAGTCCATCTAACTCTCTCTCTCTCTCTCTCTCACACACACACACACACACACACACACACACACACACACACACACACACACACACACACACACATATATATATATATAGAAACACACAGAACCCTACAAAACAGCACCTCCAAAAAAAGAGTACCATGTTCTTACCTGTGTCCTAGTCCCAGAGTCCCTGTATTTAACAGTTACAATCCTGTTGGTTTAAATCACACAGTACTCTTGTTTATATATGAATCCTTTTTTGTATCAGAAGCGACGGAGAAGAAAGCTCCGGAACACTCTGGCTGTTCGCAGTGTTGCGTGTTAACCCCACACACACACACGTTGCCTCTTGCATGCCTCGACGAAACTGAAGACTGAGAAGAGGGTGTGTGTGTGTGCTCTCTGTGTAAGCCCGCCCCCTTTTTCTCTCTCTCTCTCCCCTCCTCTGCTCTCTGCTCTCTGCTCTCTGCCTCTGCCTCTGCCTCTGCCTCTGCCTCTGCCTCTGCCTCTGCCTCTGCCTCTGCCTCTCTCTCTCTCTCTCTCTCTCTCTCTCTCTCTCTCTCTCTCTCTCTCTCTCTCTCTCTCTCTCTCTCTCTCTCTCTCTCCCTCTCTCTCTCTCTCTCTCTCTCAATTCAATTCAATTCAAGGGGCTTTATTGGCATGGGAAACATGTGTTAACATTGCCAAAGCAAGTGAGGTAGATAATATACAAAAGTGAAATAAACAATAAAAAATTAACAGTAAACATTACACATACAGAAGTTTCAAAATAATAAAGACATTGCAATATATATATATATAATATATATATATATATATATATATATAATATGACATTTGTAATGTCTTTATTGTTTTGAAACTTCTGTATGTGTAATGTTTACTGTTAATTTTTATTGTTTGTGAAGTCTTGGTTGGTGAGCGGACCCCAGACCTCACAACCATAAAGGGCAATGGGCTCTATGACTGATTCAAGTATTTTTAGCCAGATCCTAATTGGTATGTTGAATTTTATGTTCCTTTTGATGGCATAGAATGCCCTTCTTGCCTTCTCTCTCAGTTCGTTCACAGCTTTGTGGAAGTTACCTGTGGCGCTGATGTTTAGGCCGAGGTATGTATAGTTTTTTGTGTGCTCTAGGGCAACAGTGTCTAGATGGAATTTGTATTTGTGATCCTGGCGACTGGACCTTTTTTGCAACACCATTATTTTGGTCTTACTGAGATTTACAGTCAGGGCCCAGGTCTCTCTCTCTCTCTCTACCCCCTCCTCATTCTCTCGCTGTCTCACTCTACCCTCCACATTCTCATTCTCTCTCTCTCTCTCTCTCTCTCTCTCTACCCCCTCCTCATTCTCTCGCTGTCTCACTCTACCCTTCACATTCTCATTCTCTCTCTCTCTCTCTCTCTCTCTCTCTTTCTCCTCAATCTCTCTCTGTGTCCCACTCTACCCTCCTCATTCTCTCTCGCTCTCTCTTACTCTACCCTCCTCATTCTCTCTCTCTATCATCATGTCTTATCATCATGTCTTATCTCTCTATCATCATGTATTATCATCATGTATTATCATCATGTCTTATCTCTCTATCATCATGTATTATCATCATGTATTATCATCATGTATTATCATCATGTCTTATCTCTCTATCATCATGTATTATCATCATATATTATCATCATGTAGTATCATATATTATCATCATGTATTGTCATCATGTATTATCATCATATAGTATCATATATTATCATCATATAGTATCATCATGTATTGTCATCATGTATTATCATCATATATTATCATCATATATTATCATCATGTAGTATCATATATTATCATCATATAGTATCATCATGTATTGTCATCATGTATTATCATCATATAGTATCATATATTATCATCATATAGTATCATCATGTATTGTCATCATGTATTATCATCATGTATTGTCATCATGTATTATCATCATATAGTATCATATATTATCATCATATATTATCATCATGTAGTATCATATATTATCATGTAGTATCATCATGTATTGTCATCATATATTATCATCATATATTATCATCATGTAGTATCATATATTATCATCATGTATTATCATCATATATTATCATCATGTAGTATCATCATGTATTGTCATCATATATTATCATCATATAGTATCATATATTATCATCATGTAGTATCATATATTATCATCATATAGTATCATCATGTATTGTCATCATGTATTATCATCATATAGTATCATATATTATCATCATATATTATCATCATATAGTATCATCATATATTATCATCATGTATTATCATCATATAGTATCATATATTATAATTTCTCCTCTGACGAGAAAGAAATGTCAGACCAATGTGCAGCGGGGTAAGAGTTCATCCTTTTAATAAACTGAACTGAACACTAGATACAAAGTAACAAAAGAGAACAACCCAAACAGCTCCGTCAGGTGCAACACACACTAAACAGAAAGCGACAACCCACAACTCAAAAGTGAAACCAGGCTACCTAAATATGGTTGTCAAATCAGGGACAACGATAAACAGCTGCCTCTGATTGAGAACCATACCAGGCCAAACACAGAAATCCCAAAACATAGAAAAAGGAACATAGACAACCCACCCAAGTCACGCCCTGACCATACTAAAACAAAGACATAATAAAAGAACTAAGGTCAGAACGTGCCACTAGGCTACTGCTCTAACCCACCCAACTCACACCCTGACCATACTAAAACAAAGACATAATAAAAGAACTAGGGTCAGGACGTGACACTAGGCTACTGCTCTAACCCACCCAACTCACACCCTGACCATACTAAAACAAAGACATAATAAAAGAACTAGGGTCAGGACGTGACACTATCATCATGTATTGTCATTAGGGGTCGACCGATTATGATTTTTCAACGCCGATACCGATACCGATACCGATTATTGGAGGACCAAACAAAGCTGATACCAATTAAGTGTTGGAGAGAAAGTAAAATAAAAGTGCAATATGTGCCATGTAAGAAAGCTAACGTTTCAGTTCCTTGCTCAGAATATGAGAACATATGAAAGCTGGTGGTTCCTTTTAACACGAGTCTTCAATATTCCCAGGTAAGAAGTTTTAGGTTGTAGTTATTATAGGAATTATAGGTCTATTTCTCTCTATACCATTTGTATTTCATATACCTTTGACTATTGGATGTTCTTATAGGCACTTTAGTAATGCCAGTGTAACAGTATAGCTTCCGTCCCTCTCCTCGCTCCTCCCTGGGCTCGAACCAGGAACACAACGACAACAGCCACACTCGAAGCAGCGTTACCCATGCAGAGCAAGGGGAACAACTACTCCAAGTCTCAGAGCGAGTGACGTTTGAAATGCTATTAGCGCGCACCCCGCTAACTAGCCAGCCATTTCACATTGGTTACACCAGCCTAATCTCGGGAGTTGATAGGCTTGAAGTCATAAACAGCTCAATGCTTTGAAGCACAGCGACGAGCTGCTGGCAATACGCACGAAAGTGCTGTTTGAATGAATGCTTACGAGCCTGCTGGTGCCTACCATCGCTGAGTCAGACTGCTCTATCAAATCATAGACTTAATTATAACATAATAACACACAGAAATACGAGCCTTAGGTCATTAATATGGTCGAATCCGGAAACATTCATCTCGAAAACAAGATGTTTATTCTTTCAGTGAAACACGGAACCGTTCTGTATTTTATCTAACGGGTGGCAACCATAAGTCTAAATATTCCGGTTACGTTGCACAACCTTCAATGTTATGTCATAATTATGTAAAATTCTGACAAATTAGGCGGCCCAAACTGTTGCATATACACTGACTCTGCGTGCAATGAACGCAAGAGAAGTGACACAATTTCACCTGGTTAATATTGCCTGCTAACCTGGATTTATTTCAGCTAAATATGCAGGTTTAAAAATAAATACTTCTGTGTATTGATTTTAAGAAAGGCATTGATGTTTATGGTTAGGTACACACTGGAGCAACGATATGCACCGCATCGATTATAGGCACGCTAGATAAACTAGTAATATCATCAACCATGTGTAGTTAACTAGTGATTATGATTGATTGATTGATTGATTTTTATAAGATAAGTTTAATGCTAGCTAGCAACTTACCTTGGCTTCTTACTGCATTCGCGTAACAGGCAGGGTCCTCGTGGAGTGCAATGTAATAGGGTGGTTAGAGCGTTGAACTAGTTAACTGTATGGATGCAAGATTGAATCCCCCGAGCTGACAAGGTAAAAATCTGTTGTTCTGCCTCTGAACGAGGCAGTTAACCCACTGTTCCTAGGCCGTCATTGAAAATAAGAATGTGTTCTTAACTGACTTGCCTAGTTAAATAAACATTTTATAAAGGTGTAAAAAAAATAAAAATTGGCCAAATCGGTGTCCAAAAATACCGATTTCCAATTGTTATGAAAACTTGAAATCGGCCCTAATTAATCGGCCATTCCGATTAATCAGTCGACCTCTAATTGTCATCATGCATTATCTCTCTATCATCATGTATTATCACCATGTATTATCTCTCTATCATCATGTATTATCATCATGTATTATCATCATGTATTATCTTTCTATCATCATGTATTATCATCATGTATTATCTCTCTATCATCATGTATTATCATCATGTATTATCTCTCTATCATCATGTATTATCTCTCTATCAGCATGTATTATCTCTCTATCATCATATATTATCATCATGTATTATCTCTCTATCATCATATATTATCATCATGTATTATCTCTCTATCATCATATATTATCATCATGTATTATCTCTCTATCATCATGTATTATCTCTCTATCATCATGTATTATCATCATGTATTATCTCTCTATCAGCATGTATTATCTCTCTATCATCATATATTACCATCATGTATTATCTCTCTATCATGCATCATCATCAAAAACAGAAAAGTTCCTTTTCAGGACCCTGTCTTTCAAAGATAATTCATATACATCCAAATAACTTCACAGATCTTCATTGTAAAGGGTTTAAACACTGCTTTCCATGCTTGTTCAATGAACCATAAATAAATAATGAACATGCACCTGTGGAACGATCTTTAAGACACTAACAGCTTACAGACGGTAGGCAATTCAGGTCACAGTTATGAAAACGTAGGACACTAAATAGGCCTTTCTACTGACTCTGAGAAACAGCAAAAGAAAGATGCCCAGGGTCCTTGCTCATCTGCGTGAACGTGCCTTAGGCATGCTGCAAGGAGGCATGAGGACTGCAGATGTGGCCAGGGCAATAAATTGCAATGTCCGTACTGTGAGACGCCTAAGACAGCGCTACAGGGAGACAAGACGGACAGCTGATTGTCCTCGCAGTGGCAGACCACGTGTAACAACACCTGCACAGGATCGGTACATCCGAACATCACAACTGCGAGACAGGTACAGGATGGCAACAACAACTGCCTGAGTTACACCAGGAACGCACAAACCCCTCCATCAGGGCTCAGACTGTCCGCTGTAGGCTGAGAGAGGCTGGACTGAGGGCTTGTAGGCTTGTTGTAAGGCAGGTCCTCACCAGACACCCCCTGCAACAAAGTCGCCTACAGGCACAAACCCATAGGCGACGTCATGTTTTTGAGGGTCGGATTCGCATTTATCGTCGAAGGAATGAGCGTTATGCCGAGGCCTGTATTCTGGACCGGGATCGATTTGAAGGTGGAGGGTCCGTCATGGTCTGGGGCATTGTGTCACAGCATCATCGGACTGAGCTTGTTGTCATTGCAGGCAATCTCAACGCTGTGCGTTACAGGGAAGACATCCTCATGTGGTACCCTTCCTGCAGGCTCATCCTGACATGACCATCCAGCATGACAATGCCACCAGCCATACTTCTCGTTCTGTGTGTGATTTCCTGCAAGACAGGAATGTCAGTGATCTTCCATGGCCAGCGAAGAGCCCGAATCTCAATCCCATTGAGCACGTCTGGGACCTGTTGGATCGGAGGGTGAGGGCTAGGTCCATTCCAGGTGGCTTGGTGGAAGAGTGGGGTAACATCTCACAGCAAGAAACTTTCAAATCTGGTGAAGTCCATGAGGAGGAGATGCCCTGCAGTACTTAATGCAGCTGGTGGCCACACCAGATACTGACTGTTACTTTTGATTTTGACCCCCCTTTGTTCAGGGACACATTATTCCATTTCTGTTAGTCACATGTCTGTGGAACTTGTTCAGTTTATGTCTCAGTTGTTGAATCTTGTTATGTTCATACAAATATTTACACATGTTAAGTTTATTGAAAATACACGCAGTTGACAGTGAGAGGACGTTTCTTTTTTTGCTTAGTTTATTACCATCATCATGTATTATCTCCCTATCATCATGGCTAAGGTAGATAAGAAAATAATTAAACCAGGAGATATAGTAGGTAGGTAAGAAGATAATTAAACCAGGAGAGACAATAGATGAAGCTAATTAAACCAGGAGAGACAGTAGGTAGATAAAGCTAATTAAACCAGGAGGGACAGTAGGTAGATTAAGCTAATTAAACCATGAGATGCAGTAGATGAAGCTAATTAACCCAGGAGAGACAGTAGATTAAGCTAATTAAACCAGGAGACAGTAGATGAAGCTAATTAAACCATGAGATGCAGTAGATGAAGCTAATTAACCCAGGAGAGACAGTAGATTAAGCTAATTAAACCAGGAGACAGTAGATGAAGCTAATTAAACCATGAGATGCAGTAGATGAAGCTAATTAACCCAGGAGAGACAGTAGATTAAGCTAATTAAACCAGGAGATACAGTAGATTAAGCTAATTAAACCAGGAGAGACAGTAGGTAGATGAAGCTAAATAAACCAGGAGAAACAGTATGTAGATTAAGCTAATTAAACCAGGAGATACAGTAGGTAGATGAAGCTAATTAAACCAGGAGATACAGTAGGTAGATGAAGCTAATTAAACCAGGAGATACAGTAGATGAAGCTAATTAAACCAGGAGATACAGTAGGTAGATGAAGCTAATTAAACCAGGAGATACAGTAGATGAGGCTAATTAAACCAGGAGAGACAGTAGGTAGATGAAGCTAAATAAACCAGAAGAAACAGTAGGTAGATTAAGCTAATTAAACCAGGAGATACAGTAGGTAGATGAAGCTAATTAAACCAGGAGATACAGTAGGTAGATTAAGCTAATTAAACCAGGAGATACAGTAGATGAAGCTAATTAAACCAGGAGATACAGTAGATTAAGCTAATTAAACCAGGAGATACAGTAGATGAAGCTAATTAAACCAGGAGATACAGTAGATTAAGCTAATTAAACCAGGAGATACAGTAGGTAGATTAAGCTAATTAAACCAGGAGAGACAGTAGATTAAGCTAATTAAACCAGGAGATACAGTAGGTAGATTAAGCTAATTAAACCAGGAGAGACAGTAGATTAAGCTAATTAAACCAGGAGATACAGTAGGTAGATTAAGCTAATTAAACCAGGAGATACAGTAGGTAGATGAAGCTAATTAAACCAGGAGATACAGTAGGTAGATGAAGCTAATTAAACCAGGAGATACAGTAGATTAAGCTAATTAAACCAGGAGATACAGTAGGTAGATTAAGCTAATTAAACCAGGAGATACAGTAGGTAGATTAAGCTAATTAAACCAGGAGAGACAGTAGGTAGATTAAGCTAATTAAACCAGGAGATACAGTAGATGAAGCTAATTAAACCAGGAGATACAGTAGATGAAGCTAATTAAACCAGGAGAGACAGTAGGTAGATTAAGCTAATTAAACCAGGAGATACAGTAGGTAGATTAAGCTAATTAAACCAGGAGATACAGTAGGTAGATTAAGCTAAATAAACCAGGAGATACAGTAGGTAGATTAAGCTAATTAAACCAGGAGATACAGTAGGTAGATTAAGCTAATTAAACCAGGAGATACAGTAGGTAGATTAAGCTAATTAAACCAGGAGATACAGTAGGTAGATTAAGCTAATTAAACCAGGAGAGACAGTAGGTAGATGAAGCTAATTAAACCAGGAGATACAGTAGGTAGATTAAGCTAATTAAACCAGGAGATACAGTAGGTACATGAAGCTAATTAAACCAGGAGATACAGTAGGTAGATGAAGCTAATTAAACCAGGAGATACAGTAGATTAAGCTAATTAAACCAGGAGATACAGTAGGTAGATTAAGCTAATTAAACCAGGAGATACAGTAGATTAAGCTAATTAAACCAGGAGATACAGTAGGTAGATTAAGCTAATTAAACCAGGAGATACAGTAGGTAGATGAAGCTAATTAAACCAGGAGATACAGTAGGTAGATGAAGCTAATTAAACCAGGAGATACAGTAGATTAAGCTAATTAAACCAGGAGATACAGTAGGTAGATTAAGCAAATTAAACCAGGAGAAACAACAAGTTTCTTCATGAAGTTAACCTCAGACATCTCAAAATTCACAAAGTCAAACACAAACTGCCCATCTCACCCACTTGACATATCAAAGTAGCTTCAGAAACGTTCCTGAATAAAACTGACTGGTGGCACCACAGGTCCCAGAATGGTCAGACTGGTGGCAGGTCCCAGAGTGGTCAGACTGGTGGCACCATCGGTCCCAGAGAGGTCAGACTGGTGCCACCATCGGTCCCAGAGAGTTCAGACTGGTGGCACCATAGGTCCCAGAGTGGTCAGACTGGTGGCAGGTCCCAGCGTGGTCAGACTGGTGGCACCATAGGTCCCAGAGTGGTCAGACTGTTGGCAGGTCCCAGAGTGGTCAGACTGGTGGCAGGTCCCAGAGAGGTCAGACTGGTGGCACGTCCCAGAGCGGTCAGACTGGGGCCACCATAGGTCCCAGAGCGGTCAGACTGGGGGCACCATAGGTCCCAGAGAGGTCAGACTGGTGGCAGGTCCCAGAGAGGTCAGACTGGTGGCACGTCCCAGAGCGGTCAGACTGGGGGCACCATAGGTCCCAGAGAGGTCAGACTGGTGGCAGGTCCCAGAGTGGTCAGACTGGTGGCAGGTCCCAGAGAGGTCAGACTGGTGGCACGTCCCAGAGCGGTCAGACTGGGGGCACCATAGGTCCCAGAGAGGTCAGACTGGTGGCAGGTCCCAGAGAGGTCAGACTGGTGGCACGTCCCAGAGCGGTCAGACTGGGGCCACCATAGGTCCCAGAGCGGTCAGACTGGGGCCACCATAGGTCCCAGAGCGGTCAGACTGGGGCCACCATAGGTCCCAGAGCGGTCAGACTGGGGCCACCATAGGTCCCAGAGCGGTCAGACTGGGGGCACCATAGGTCCCAGAGAGGTCAGACTGGTGGCAGGTCCCAGAGAGGTCAGACTGGTGGCAGGTCCCAGAGAGGTCAGACTGGTGGCAGGTCCCAGAGAGGTCAGACTGGTGGCAGGTCCCAGAGAGGTCAGACTGGTGGCAGGTCCCAGAGAGGTCAGACTGGTGGCAGGTCCCAGAGAGGTCAGACTGGTGGCAGGTCCCAGAGAGGTCAGACTGGTGGCAGGTCCCAGAGAGGTCAGACTGGTGGCACGTCCCAGAGAGGTCAGACTGGTGGCAGGTCCCAGAGAGGTCAGACTGGTGGCAGGTCCCAGAGAGGTCAGACTGGTGGCACATCCCAGAGAGGTCAGACTGGTGGCAGGTCCCAGAGTGGTCAGACTGGTGGCAGGTCCCAGAGAGGTCAGACTGGTCAAAACCCTATCAAACTACAGCATCCTCATACTTGTTCATATGAATTATATTTAGATGTGTGCCGCCCTGTAGAACTCCCAATCACGGCCGGTTGTGATACAGATCGGGAGCGAACCAGAGTCTTAGACCGCTGCGCCACTTGGGAGCCCAATGATTGATTAATTCCAGTTTATAATTTTGGATTGAAAATGTATATAGGCATCCTAGCCAGCTCAATTTTGAACATAAACCAAATTTAAATCACATTCACATTTCCTCCTGACACATAAATGGACGATAAATACATAACGTTACCAATTAGTGCATTGGGTGTATGCAGCTGCTCTTATTAGTAGTCTACAGTTGATCAGACTGAAAAATAGTCTCGTTTTCATCCCATACAGCATGTCAGATCTCTAACGTTTATGTGTAGCCTAGGCTGCTGCAACATTTATGTCATGAGTTTCTGCTCGTGTCTGTCAGAAGGGGTTATGTGTTATCATCTTTGCTAAAATAAATACCAGAGGAAAGTGGAAAACTGACTAAAAAGCACTCGTGAAAAAAAAATGGTCTCCGTCAAACCTCTTTCTTTTCATCTAACTTTTAATGGATGACGCGATGGAAGATATCAAATTATTCTGAATTGATTTCGACATGCCAGAAAAGACAGTCGAATGGCAGGTCCCAGAGAGGTCAGAGGTCAGTCGAATGTTCCACATGTTCAGCAAGTAAAGCATCGTAACGTGCAATTACCTCTGAAAGCTCCTTGTAAAGTTGCCCTTGTCGGTGGAACTTTCCCTCTCGTCGTGTCCTCTAAAAGCCAATTCTTTCAGGCCCCAAAATGCAATGGTGTTGATAAGCCAATTGAGAACATCCCTGTTTCCTCTTACTTTCTCGTTGTGTTGCGCAGTTTGAATACTCAGCTTAAATCTGATGTGGATACGTATATGCTCCCTGCTTCTGTTTAGCCGTTTAGCTGAACGATAAGATGCTCTTGAGGCCACCGCCCTTCCGTCCAAGGCTCAGACTTTCCAAAAAGCAGGCAAGGCAAGAAATATATATAGAATATATTTGATACCAGTTGGTATTGAACGCTTTCATTCTTCTTTGTGAAACTGATCTCAGGCAGAGGTCGACCCTCGGCCTTAATTCACACCTCTTCTGTGTACCCTAGAGAATGAAAGGGGTCCTTCAACATCGTCGTCTCTGATTGGGGATCATATTTAGGTGGCCATTTTTCCCCTTTGGTGTTTGTGGGATCTTGTGTAGTTGCCTGTCAGCACTCGTTTGTATAGCTTCACGTTTCGTTTTGTTATTTTGTTGTGTTCATTCTTTTAATAAATAAGAATGTACGCATAACACGCTGCGTCCGATCCTTATAACGAACGTGACAGTCCTTTAAGTAGTCCTTTGCTACTTAATATAATGTTTACTTACCCTACATTATTTATCTCATATGTATACGTATATACTGTACTCTATATCGTCTACTGCATCTTTATGTAATACATGTATCACTAGCCACTTTAAACTATTGCACTTTGTTTACATACTCATCTCATATGTATATACTGCACTCGATACCATCTACTGCATCTTGCCTATGCCACTCTGTACCATCACTCATTCATATATCTTTATGTACATATTCTTTATCCCTTTACACTTGTGTGTATAAGGTAGTAGTTTTGGAATTGTTAGCTAGATTACTCGTTGGTTATTACTGCATTGTCGGAACTAGAAGCACAAGCATTTCGCTACACTCGCATTAACATCTGCTAACCATGTGTATGTGACAAATAAAATTTGATTTTGATTTTATTTGATAAAATTTGATTTGATTTGATTTTTAGGTGCCTTTTGGCAAACTCCAAGTGGGATGTCATGTGCCTTTTACTGAGGAGTGGCTTCTGTCTAGCCACTCTACCATAAAGGCCTGATTTGTACTGCAGAGATGGTTCTCCTTCTGTAAGATCCTCCCATCTCCACAGAGGAACTCTGGAGCTCTGTCAGAGTGACCATCGCGATTTTGTCACCTCCCTGACCAAGGCCCTTCTCCTCCGATTGCTCAGTTTGGCCAGGTGTCCAGCTCCAGGAAGAGTCTTGGTGGTTCCAAACTTCTTCCATTTAAGAATAATGTGTTCTTGGGGACCTTCAATGCTGCAGACATCTGTGCCTTGACACAATCCTGTCTCAGAGCTCTATGGACAATTCCTTCGACCTCATGGCTTGCTTTTTGCTTTTTGCTCTGCATATATGATATTGGTAGATTTGGATAGGAAACACTCTAAAGTTTCTAAAACTGGTAAAATTATGTCTGTGAGTATAACATAACTTATTTGGCAGGTGAAACCCCGAGGACAAACCATCCAGGAAAAATAATTTGAGTTCACTGTGTTTTTTTCCAATTGGTTTTCTATGTGGATCTAGATTTCTAAGGGACTTGCTTGCAGTTTCTATCACTTCCACTGGATGTCAACAGTCTTTAGACATTGGTTGATGTTTTTCCTTTGAGAAATGAAGAAGTAGGGCTGTTCAGAATGAGGGTCGGGTCTAGTGTACTGTTGTGGTTGGGGCGCGCGACCTGAAAGCTCGCTCCACTCTGTTTTTATCCGCTATTGAACGCAGTTTATCCCGTCTTAAATTTTATTGATTATTTACGTTAAAAAATACCTAAAGTTGTATTAGGAAAGTTGTTTGAAATGTTTGGATCAAGATTACAGGTAATTTATTACATATTTTGTAGTCATGTTGGAACCTGTGTTTTTTTAATCGAACGCACCAAATAAATGGACATTTTGGGGATATAACGACGGAATTAATAGAACAAAATGACCATTTGTGATGTTTATGGGACATATTGGAGTGCCAACAGAGGAAGATCTTCAAAGGTAAGGCATGAATTATATTGTTATTTCTGACTTTTGTATCGTTCCTGGCGGGTTGAATTATGATTTTCATGTGTATGTTTGATGGGGTGCTGTCCTCAGATAATAGTATGGTTTGCTTTCACCGTAAAGCCTTTTTGAAATCTGACACGATGGCTAGTTTAACAAGAAGTTAAGCTTTAATTTGGTGTATTGCACTTGTGAATGTATGAAAGTTAAATATTTCTAATATTTTTTTTAAATTTCGTGCTCTGCCATTTCACTGGATGATGTCGAAACGTTAGCTGTAAAATTAAGGGGAAATATTTAAATGTCTTGGAATGACCTAATCATAGCCCAGACCTCAATCCAATTGACAATCTGTGGTATTATTTAAAGATTGCTGTACACCAGCGGGAACCCATCCAACTTGAAGGAGCTGGAGCAGTTTGGCCTTGAAGAATGGGCAAAAATCCCAGGGGCTATATGTGCTAAGCTTATAGAGACATACCCCCAAGAGACTTGCAGCTGTAATTGCTGCAAAAGGTGGCTCTACAAAGTATTGACTTTGGGGGGGGGTGAATAGTTATGCACGCTCAAGTTCAGTTTTTTTGTCTTATTTCTAGTTTGTTTCACAATAAAAAATATTTTGTATCTTCAAAGTGGTAGGCATGTTGTGTAAATCAAATGATACAAACCCACCAAAAATAAATGTTAATTCCAGGTTTTTGCTTTATTTTGAATCAAACCCAGGTTTTGCTCTACCTTTTCTCTACCAACTGAGCCACACTGAACCACAACATAAATCAAATTTTATTGGTCACATACACACGTTTAGCAGATGTTAATGCGAGTGTAGTGAAATGCTTGTGCTTCTACTTCCGACAGTGCAGTAATAACCAACGAGTAATCTAACCTAGACACAACCCTATAGCTTGCATGTTTGTGTTACACAAGATGCTCAGTCCAGGTAGACTGACATACACACCTGAAATACACACACACACACACTCTTAGTCTCCAACTGAAATAGAATGGGCCCCTACTCTGAGGACAATAGATGAGCACCTGTTGATCTTATCTTATTTCTCCCTTTACTTTATTACCGTGTGTGTGTGTGTGTGTGTGTGTGTGTGTGTGTGTGTGTGTGTGTGTGTGTTGTGTCTGTTGTGTGTGTGTGTGTGTGTGTGTGTGTGTGTGTGTGTTTCTGTGTGTGTTGTGTGTGTGTGTGTGTGTGTGTGTGTGTGTGTGTGTGTGTGTGTATCCATGTCTTATCAGCAGGAGGCCAGGTATTTGGTGTGTGAGGGGCAGGTATATGGTGTGTGAGGGTATAGGCTGTTGTTGACATTAATATTACAACGTTTCCTCAGGTTACATTTCCATTCTGCTGCTTCGCCTTACAAATAACATAGAAGGCAGATACACATCAGAAACACAAACTACTGACCCGCCCACACACACACACACACACACACACACACACACACACACACACACACACACACACACACTATCCCCCTGACCACACCCTGACCCCCTGACCACACACTATCCCCCCTCCCACACACACACTATCCCCCCTCCCACACACACTATCCCCCCTCCCACACACTATCCCCCTCCAACACACTATCCCCCTCCAACACACACTATCCCCTCTCCAACACACTATCCCCCCTCCAACACACTATCCCCCCTCCAACACACACTATCCCCCTCCAACACACTATCCCCCCTCCAACACACTATCCCCCCTCCAACACACACTATCCCCCCTCCAACACACTATCCCCCCTCCAACACACTATCCCCCCTCCAAACACACACTATCCCCCCTCCAACACACTATCCCCCTTCCAACACACACTATCCCCCTCCAACACACTATCCCCCCTCCAACACACTATCCCCCCTCCAATACACTATCCCCCCTCCTACACACACACTATCCCCCCTCCTAAACACACACTATCCCCCCTCCAACACACACACTATCCACCTAAAACACACTATCCCCCCTCCCACACACACACTATCCCCCCTCCAACACACTATCCCCCCTCCAACACACTATCCCCCCTCCAACACACACTATCCCCCCTCCAACACACACACTATCCCCCCTCCAACACACTATCCCCCCTCCAAACACACTATCCCCCTCCTACACACACACTACCCCCCCTCCTAAACACACACTATCCCCCCTCCAAACACACTATCCCCCCTCCAACACACACTATCCCCCCTCCCACACACACACTATCCCCCCTCCAACACACACAGTATCCCCCCTCCAACACACACACTATCCCCCCTCCCGCACACACACTATCCCCCCTCCAACACACTATCCCCCCCCTACACACACACTATCCCCCTCCAACACACTATCCCCCCTCCAACACACTATCCCCCCTCCTACACACACACTATCCCCCCTCCAACACACACACTATCCCCCCTCCAACACACACACTATCCCCCCTCCAACACACACACTATCCCCCCTCCAACACACTATCCCCCCTCCAACACACACTATCCCCCCTCCAACACACACATTATCCCCCTCCAACACACTATCCCCCCTCCAACACACTATCCCCCCTCCAACACATTATCCCCCCTCCCACACACTATCCCCCCTCCAACACACTATCCCCCCTCCAAACACACACACTATCCCCCCTCCAACACATTATCCCCCCTCCAAACACACACCCTGCCGTAATGCCCATTTCCTCCCCACCATGCCAACACACTATCCCCCCTCCAACACACAAACTATCCCCCTCCAACACACTATCCCCCCTCCCACACACACTATCCCCCCTCCAACACACTATCCCCCTCCAACACACTATCCCCCCTCCCACACACACTATCCCCCCTCCCACACACTATCCCCCCTCCAACACACTATCCCCCCTCCAACACACACTATCCCCCCTCCAACACACACACTATCCCCCCTCCAACACACTATCCCCCCTCCTAAACACACACTATCCCCCCCCAACACACTATCCCCCCTCCAAACACACTATCCCCCCTCCAACACACACTATCCCCCCTCCCACACACACACTATCTCCCCTCCCACACACACAGTATCTCCCCTCCAACACACACACTATTCCCCCTCCCGCACACACACTATCCCCCCTCCAACACACTATCCCCCCCTACACACACACACTATCCCCCTCCAACACACTATCCCCCCTCCAACACACACTATCCCCCCTCCCACACACACACTATCCCCCCTCCAACACACACAGTATCCCCCCTCCAACACACACACTATCCCCCCTCCCGCACACACACTATCCCCCCTCCAACACACTATCCCCCCCTACACACACACTATCCCCCTCCAACACACTATCCCCCCTCCCACACACACTATCCCCCCTCCAACACACTATCCCCCTCCAACACACTATCCCCCCTCCCACACACACTATCCCCCCTCCCACACACTATCCCCCCTCCAACACACTATCCCCCCTCCAACACACACTATCCCCCCTCCAACACACACACTATCCCCCCTCCAACACACTATCCCCCCTCCTAAACACACACTATCCCCCCCCAACACACTATCCCCCCTCCAAACACACTATCCCCCCTCCAACACACACTATCCCCCCTCCCACACACACACTATCTCCCCTCCAACACACACAGTATCTCCCCTCCAACACACACACTATCCCCCCTCCCGCACACACACTATCCCCCCTCCAACACACTATCCCCCCCTACACACACACTATCCCCCTCCAACACACTATCCCCCCTCCAACACACACTATCCCCCCTCCCACACACACACTATCCCCCCTCCAACACACACAGTATCCCCCCTCCAACACACACACTATCCCCCCTCCCGCACACACACTATCCCCCCTCCAACACACTATCCCCCCCTACACACACACTATCCCCCTCCAACACACTATCCCCCCTCCAACACACTATCCCCCCTCCTACACACACACTATCCCCCCTCCAACACACACACTATCCCCCCTCCAACACACACACTATCCCCCCTCCAACACACACACTATCCCCCCTCCAACACACACACTATCCCCCCTCCAACACACTATCCCCCCTCCAACACACTATCCCCCCTCCCACACACTATCCCCCCTCCAACACACTATCCCCCTCCAACACACTATCCCCCCTCCAAACACACACACTATCCCCCCTCCAACACATTATCCCCCCTCCAAACACACAACCTGCCGTAATGCCCATTTCCTCCCCACCATGCCAGATCTGATAAAGTCATTACCACCAGCGGGGCGGAGAGAAAAATAATGAATGATAAATCTCCTGCAGGACCCACGACAGTAACAGTCTACCACTATACACTGTCTATATCTATGTTTTACTGCACAGTAGTAACATTCTACCGCTAGCTATATCTATGTTTAACTGCACAGTAGTAACATTGTACCGCTAGCTATATCTATGTTTAACTGCACAGTAGTAACATTCTACCGCTAGCTATATCTATGTTTTACTGTACAGTAGTAACATTCTACCGCTAGCTATATCTATGTTTAACTGCACAGTAGTAACATTGTACCGCTATCTATATCTATGTTTAACTGCACAGTAGTAACATTCTACCGCTAGCTATATCTATGTTTTACTGCACAGTAGTAACATTCTACCGCTAGCTATATCTATGTTTTACTGCTAGCTTTTTATCACTGACTGTATATCAGCCGTGGACAAAACAAAAGACCAGACAGGTAGTGGAAGCTAATAATAGCAACATGCTAACGGCTAGGCAAACAGCTTCCTGTCCGTCTGCATTACATTCCCCATTAACCGACCAGAGGGTCTTCCGTACCGCACAGAGACAGGTGGGTGTTACATCTAAATGCGTCCCCCACTGTTTGGAACCTGAATGAAATGACCTCCACCAGTAACAATAAGGTCATACAGAAAAAAAGAACATTAGCCTACAGCTATTACAACTCATGAATATTCATATGTGGTAGACGTTGACTCATTACTAGAACGTAAGAAGGCTTTTAAAGCAGCCAAAATAGAGCAGAGCCTAATTCGTTACTTTACCTTGACATTTTTTTTTTGCAGGTCTGAATTTCTCTCCAATTTAGACGTCAACCTTGCCAGTTGCGAGACACTTTACCGAACAAAATCATTCTGTAAATGAATTGCGTTACGTCGGGATGTAAAGAAGATCCTCCACTACGTAGAGGAGGTGACTATGACGACATGTTTTTTTAAATGTAAACTTTATTGAACTAGGGGGCAAGTCAGTTTTAAGAACAAATTCTTATTTACAATGGCGGCCTACCGGGGAACAGTGGGGTTAACTGCCTTGTTCAGGGGAACAGTGGGGTTAACTGCCTTGTTCAGGGGAACAGTGGGGTTAACTGCCTTGTTCAGGGGAACAGTGGGTTAACTGCTTTGTTCAGGGGAACAGTGGGGTTAACTGCCTTGTTCAGGGGAACAGTGGGTTAACTGCCTTGTTCAGGGGAACAGTGGGGTTAACTGCCTTGTTCAGGGGAACAGTGGGGTTAACTGCCTTGTTCAGGGGAACAGTGGGTTAACTGCTTTGTTCAGGGGAACAGTGGGGTTAACTGCCTTGTTCAGGGGAACAGTGGGGTTAACTGCCTTGTTCAGGGGAACAGTGGGGTTAACTGCCTTGTTCAGGGAAAGAACTACATAATTTTACCTTGTCAGCTCAGGGATTCAATGCAACAACCTTTCGGTTACTGGCCCAACGCTCTAAACACTAGACTACCTGCCGCCCCAACCTGCCTGATTTCACCAGTGGTGTAAAGTACTTAAGTAAAAATACTTAAAAGTCGTTTTCCGTGGGTATCTGTAATTTACTACTCATATTTTCAACTACTTTTAATTTTACTTTACTACATTCCTAAAAGAAAAATAATATACTTTTTAGTCCTTACATTTTCCCTGACACCCAAAATTACTAGTTACAATGTAAATGCTTAGCAGTTTAAAGGTCAAATTCACACACTTATCAAGAGAACATCTGATCTGATGGACTCACTAAACATAAATGCTTTCTTTGTAAATTATGTCTGAGTGTTGGAGTGTTCCCCTGGCTCTCTGTAAATGATGTCTGAGTGTTGGAGTGTTCCCCTGGCTCTCTGTAAATGATGTCTGAGTGTTGGAGTGTTCCCCTGGCTCTCTGTAAATGATGTCTGAGTGTTGCCCTGGCTCTCTGTAAATGATGTCTGAGTGTTGGAGTGTTGGAGTGTTCCCCTGGCTGTCTGTAAATGATGTCTGAGTGTTGGAGTGTTGGAGTGTTACCCTGGTTATCTGTAAATTATGTCTGAGTGTTGGAGTGTTCCCCTGGCTGTCTATAAATGATGTCTGAGTGTTGGAGTGTTCCCCTGGCTGTCTATAAATGATGTCTGAGTGTTGGAGTGTTCCCCTGGCTGTCTATAAATGATGTCTGAGTGTTGGAGTGTTCCCCTGGCTATCTGTAAATGATGTCTGAGTGTTGGAGTGTTCCCCTGGCTATCTGTAAATGATGTCTGAGTGTTGGAGTGTTCCCCTGGCTATCTGTAAATGATGTCTGAGTGTTGGAGTGTGTCCCTGGCTATCTGTAATGATGTCTGAGTGTTGGAGTGTGCCCCTGGCTATCTGTAAATGATTTCTGTGTTGGAGTGTTCCCCTGGCTATCTGTAAATGATGTCTGAGTGTTGGAGTGTGCCCCTGGCTGTCTGTAAATTATGTCTGAGTGTCTGAGTGTTGGAGTGTCTGAGTGTCTGAGTGTCTGAGTGTTGGAGTGTTGGAGTGTTCCCCTGGCTATCTGTAAATGATGTCTGAGTGTTGGAGTGTTCCCCTGGCTATCTGTAAATGACGTCTGAGTGTTGGAGTGTTCCCCTGGCTGTCTGTAAATGATGTCTGAGTGTTGGAGTGTTCCCCTGGCTGTCTGTAAATTATGTCTGAGTGTTGGAGTGTTGGAGTGTCTGAGTGAGTGTCTGAGTGTCTGAGTGTCGGAGTGTCGGAGTGTCTGAGTGTCTGAGTGTCTGAGTGTCTGAGTGTCTGAGTGTCTGAGTGTCAGAGTGTCTGAGTGTCGGAGTGTCGGAGTGTCGGAGTGTTGGAGTGTTCCCCTGACTGTCTGTAAATGATGTCTGAGTGTCTGAGTGTTGGAGTGTTGGAGTGTTCCCTGGCTATCTGTAAATTATGTCTGAGTGTTGGAGTGTTGGAGTGTCTGAGTGTCTGAGTGTTGGAGTGTTGGAGTGTTGGAGTGTTGGAGTGTTCCCTGCCTGTCTGTAAATGATGTCTGAGTGTTGGAGTGTTGGAGTGTTGGCGTGTTGGAGTGTTCCCTGCCTGTCTGTAAATGATGTCTGAGTGTTGGAGTGTTGGCGTGTTGGAGTGTCTGAGTGTTGGAGTGTTGGAGTGTTGGAGTGTTCCCTGCCTGTCTGTAAATTATGTCTGAGTGTTGGAGTGTTGGAGTGTTGGAGTGTTGGAGTGTTCCCTGCCTGTCTGTAAATGATGTCTGAGTGTTGGAGTGTCTGAGTGTTGGAGTTTTGGCGTGTTGGAGTTTTGGCGTGTTGGAGTTTTGGCGTGTTGGAGTGTTCCCCTGACTGTCTGTAAATGATGTCTGAGTGTTGGAGTGTTGGAGTGTTGGAGTGTTCCCTGGCTATCTGTAAATGATGTCTGAGTGTTGGAGTGTTCCCTGGCTATCTGTAAATGATGTCTGAGTGTTGGAGTGTTGGAGTGTTGGAGTGTTGGAGTGTTGAAGTGTTCCCTGCCTGTCTGTAAATGATGTCTGAGTGTTGGCGTGTTGGAGTGTTGGCGTGTTGGAGTGTTGGCGTGTTGGAGTGTTGGCGTGTTGGAGTGTTGGCGTGTTGGCGTGTTGGAGTGTTGGAGTGTTGGAGTGTCTGAGTGTTGGAGTGTTGGAGTGTCTGAGTGTTGGAGTGTTGGAGTGTCTGAGTGTTGGAGTGTTGGAGTGTCTGAGTGTTGGAGTGTTGGAGTGTTGAAGTGTTCCCTGCCTGTCTGTAAATGATGTCTGAGTGTTGGAGTGTTGGAGTGTTGGCGTGTTGGAGTGTTGGAGTGTCTGAGTTTTGGCGTGTTGGAGTGTTGGCGTGTTGGAGTTTTGGCGTGTTGGAGTGTTGGCGTGTTGGAGTGTTGAAGTGTTGGAGTGTCTGAGTGTTGGAGTGTTGGAGTGTCTGAGTGTTGGAGTGTTGGAGTGTCTGAGTGTTGGAGTGTCTGAGTGTTGGAGTGTCTGAGTGTTGGAGTGTCTGAGTGTTGGAGTGTTGGAGTGTTGAAGTGTTCCCTGCCTGTCTGTAAATGATGTTGGAGTGTTGGAGTGTTGGCGTGTTGGAGTGTTGGCGTGTTGGAGTGTTGGCGTGTTGGAGTGTTGGCGTGTTGGCGTGTTGGCGTGTTGGCGTGTCGGAGTGTCGGAGTGTCGGCGTGTCGGAGTGTCGGAGTGTTGGAGTGTTGGAGTGTTCCCTGCCTGTCTGTAAATTATGTCGGAGTGTTGGAGTGTTGGAGTGTTGGAGTGTTGGAGTGTTCCCTGCCTGTCTGTAAATGATGTCTGAGTGTTGGAGTGTCTGAGTGGAGTTTTGGCGTGTTGGAGTTTTGGCGTGTTGGAGTTTTGGCGTGTTGGAGTGTTCCCCTGACTGTCTGTAAATGATGTCTGAGTGTTGGAGTGTTGGAGTGTTGAAGTGTTCCCTGCCTGTCTGTAAATGATGTCTGAGTGTTGGCGTGTTGGAGTGTTGGCGTGTTGGAGTGTTGGCGTGTTGGAGTGTTGGCGTGTTGGAGTGTTGGCGTGTTGGCGTGTTGGCGTGTTGGAGTGTTGGAGTGTCTGAGTGTTGGAGTGTTGGAGTGTCTGAGTGTTGGAGTGTTGGAGTGTCTGAGTGTTGGAGTGTTGGAGTGTTGGAGTGTTGGAGTGTTGGAGTGTTGGAGTGTCTGAGTGTTGGAGTGTCTGAGTGTTGGAGTGTTGGAGTGTCTGAGTGTTGGAGTGTTGGAGTGTTGGAGTGTTGGAGTGTCTGAGTGTCGGAGTGTCTGAGTGTCTGAGTGTCTGAGTGTCAGAGTGTCAGAGTGTCAGAGTGTCTGAGTGTCGGAGTGTCGGAGTGTCGGAGTGTTGGAGTGTTCCCCTGACTGTCTGTAAATGATGTCTGAGTGTCTGAGTGTTGGAGTGTTGGAGTGTTCCCTGGCTATCTGTAAATTATGTCTGAGTGTTGGAGTGTCTGAGTGTCTGAGTGTTGGAGTGTTGGAGTGTTGGAGTGTTGGAGTGTTGGAGTGTTGGAGTGTTCCCTGCCTGTCTGTAAATGATGTCTGAGTGTTGGAGTGTTGGAGTGTTGGCGTGTTGGAGTGTTCCCTGCCTGTCTGTAAATGATGTCTGAGTGTTGGAGTGTTGGCGTGTTGGAGTGTCTGAGTTGGAGTGTTGGAGTGTTGGAGTGTTGGAGTGTTCCCTGCCTGTCTGTAAATTATGTCTGAGTGTTGGAGTGTTGGAGTGTTGGAGTGTTCCCTGCCTGTCTGTAAATGATGTCTGAGTGTTGGAGTGTCTGAGTGTTGGAGTTTTGGCGTGTTGGAGTTTTGGCGTGTTGGAGTTTTGGCGTGTTGGAGTGTTCCCCTGACTGTCTGTAAATGATGTCTGAGTGTTGGAGTGTTGGAGTGTTGGAGTGTTCCCTGGCTATCTGTAAATGATGTCTGAGTGTTGGAGTGTTGGAGTGTTGGAGTGTTGGAGTGTTGAAGTGTTCCCTGCCTGTCTGTAAATGATGTCTGAGTGTTGGAGTGTTGGAGTGTTGGCGTGTTGGAGTGTTGGCGTGTTGGAGTGTTGGCGTGTTGGAGTGTTGTTGTGTTGGAGTGTTGGCGTGTTGGCGTGTTGGAGTGTTGGAGTGTTGGAGTGTCTGAGTGTTGGAGTGTTGGAGTGTCTGAGTGTTGGAGTGTTGGAGTGTCTGAGTGTTGGAGTGTTGGAGTGTCTGAGTGTTGGAGTGTTGGAGTGTTGAAGTGTTCCCTGCCTGTCTGTAAATGATGTCTGAGTGTTGGAGTGTTGGAGTGTTGGCGTGTTGGAGTGTTGGAGTGTCTGAGTTTTGGCGTGTTGGAGTGTTGGCGTGTTGGAGTTTTGGCGTGTTGGAGTGTTGGCGTGTTGGAGTGTTGGAGTGTTGGAGTGTCTGAGTGTTGGAGTGTTGGAGTGTCTGAGTGTTGGAGTGTTGGAGTGTCTGAGTGTTGGAGTGTCTGAGTGTTGGAGTGTCTGAGCGTTGGAGTGTCTGAGTGTTGGAGTGTTGGAGTGTTGAAGTGTTCCCTGCCTGTCTGTAAATGATGTTGGAGTGTTGGAGTGTTGGCGTGTTGGAGTGTTGGCGTGTTGGAGTGTTGGCGTGTTGGAGTGTTGGCGTGTTGGCGTGTTGGCGTGTTGGCGTGTCGGAGTGTCGGAGTGTCGGCGTGTCGGAGTGTCGGAGTGTTGGAGTGTTGGAGTGTTCCCTGCCTGTCTGTAAATTATGTCGGAGTGTTGGAGTGTTGGAGTGTTGGAGTGTTGGAGTGTTGGAGTGTTCCCTGCCTGTCTGTAAATGATGTCTGAGTGTTGGAGTGTCTGAGTGGAGTTTTGGCGTGTTGGAGTTTTGGCGTGTTGGAGTTTTGGCGTGTTGGAGTGTTCCCCTGACTGTCTGTAAATGATGTCTGAGTGTTGGAGTGTTGGAGTGTTGGAGTGTTGAAGTGTTCCCTGCCTGTCTGTAAATGATGTCTGAGTGTTGGCGTGTTGGAGTGTTGGCGTGTTGGAGTGTTGGCGTGTTGGAGTGTTGGCGTGTTGGAGTGTTGGCGTGTTGGCGTGTTGGCGTGTTGGAGTGTTGGAGTGTCTGAGTGTTGGAGTGTTGGAGTGTTGGAGTGTTGGAGTGTCTGAGTGTTGGAGTGTCTGAGTGTTGGAGTGTTGGAGTGTTGGAGTGTTGGAGTGTTGGAGTGTTGGAGTGTCTGAGTGTTGGAGTGTTGGAGTGTCTGAGTGTTGGAGTGTCTGAGTGTTGGAGTGTCTGAGTGTTGGAGTGTCTGAGTGTTGGAGTGTTGGAGTGTCTGAGTGTTGGAGTGTCTGAGTGTTGGAGTGTTGGAGTGTTGGAGTGTTGGAGTGTTGAAGTGTTCCCTGCCTGTCTGTAAATGATGTCTGAGTGTTGGAGTGTTGGAGTGTTGGCGTGTTGGAGTGTTGGCGTGCTGGAGTGTTGGCGTGTTGGAGTGTTGGCGTGTTGGAGTGTTGGCGTGTTGGCGTGTTGGAGTGTTGGAGTGTTGGAGTGTTGGAGTGTCTGAGTTTTGGCGTGTTGGAGTGTTGGCGTGTTGGAGTTTTGGCGTGTTGGAGTGTTGGCGTGTTGGAGTGTTGGAGTGTTGGAGTGTCTGAGTGTTGGAGTGTTGGAGTGTCTGAGTGTTGGAGTGTTGGAGTGTCTGAGTGTTGGAGTGTTGGAGTGTCTGAGTGTTGGAGTGTCTGAGTGTTGGAGTGTTGGAGTGTCTGAGTGTTGGAGTGTCTGAGTGTTGGAGTGTTGGAGTGTCTGAGTGTTGGAGTGTTGGAGTGTTGAAGTGTTCCCTGCCTGTCTGTAAATGATGTCTGAGTGTTGGAGTGTTGGAGTGTTGGCGTGTTGGAGTGTTGGCGTGTTGGAGTGTTGGCGTGTTGGCGTGTTGGCGTGTTGGAGTGTTGGCGTGTTGGAGTGTCGGAGTGTCGGAGTGTCGGCGTGTCGGAGTGTCGGAGTGTCGGAGAGTCGGAGTGTTGGAGTGTCTGAGTGTCTGAGTGTTGGAGTGTTGGAGTGTTGGCGTGTTGGAGTGTTGGAGTGTTGGCGTGTTGGAGTGTTGGAGTGTTGGAGTGTTGGCGTGTTGGCGTGTTGGCGTGTTGGAGTGTTGGAGTGTTGGAGTGTTGGCGTGTTGGAGTGTTGGAGTGTTCCCCTGACTGTCAAAAAAAAGTAATACAAAAGGATTACCGTGTTTGTTGCTAAATATCAGGAATTTGATGTATTGCATTTGTTTACTTTGTACAATTGAGTACTTTTTCCACCTCTGTATTTCACCTCCTTCCTATAAGCCACATCTAGACTGTTATACAAGAACACTGTCCATATCAGATTTTACATATCGTTTATGAGTTGGCCCCAAATATTTGTGACCGGCTTTTGCCTGACGTCCTTCGCGGTGAGCTATCTCATGAATTGATGTGATGTGTTTAGGTGAGCGGACACCTGCGACGATTGATTCTGTGAGTTGGCCCTTCGCAACCCTATAATTCTCTATCTCTTTGGGACTCATTTGTAAACAGGTGGCCCAGAAAAGCCATATAACCTGATTAGAACCACCTGCTACTCATCTGCTGTTCTTTTTACAAATGCTGTTTTGAATTTTAAACAAAATGTGCACCTGCACACTGAAGAACGCTGTAAAGCCGAAACATCTGTGTGCGCCATCCCTGTTGCAGTAACAACATTTAAAACCTTGAATAATTGAGGTACTCTTTTTGAGAGTTGGGACAGAGATGTCTGTATAAAGCAGTGGAAAAGCTTCCAACATGATGCTGCCAACCTTACAGATCAGGATGCATTGAAGGGTCCAAGGGAAAGAGACCAGGGGGGGGGGGGGTCACGTTCTGACCTTAGTTCCTTTGTTTTGTCTTTTGTTTTGGTATGGTCAGGGCGTGAGTTGGGTGGGTTTGTCTGTGTTAGTTTGTCTATGATTTTCTATTTCTGTGTTTGGCCTGGTATGGTTCTCAATCAGAGGCAGCTGTCAATCGTTGTCCCTGATTGAGAATCATATTCAGGTAGCCTGTTTTCCTTTGTGTTTTGTGGGTGGTTATTTTCTGTTTAGTGTTGTGTTGTACCTTACAGGACTGTTCATTGGTTGTTTATTGTTTTGTTTTCAGTGTTCATTAGAATATTTAAAATATGGACACTTACCACGCTGCACCTTGGTCCTCCTCTCTATCTCCAGACGACAACCGTTACACAGGGAGGTTGTTGGTACCTGAATGCCATACAGACGCATCATGTCAAGTGCCTTTTCATTCAGGAAAGGGCCCAGATATGCATTGAGTGGACAAAACATTAGGAACACCTGCTCTTTCCATGACATAAGACTGACCAGGTGAAAGCTATGATCCCTTATTGATGTCACCTGTTAAATCCATTTCATATCAGTGTAGATGAAAGGGGAGGAGACGGGTTAAAGAAGGATTTTTTAAAGCCTCGAGACAGTTGGGGTATTGTGATGTCATTATGGGGTATTGTGATGTCATTATGTCATTAAGAAGAGGCATCTTCCACATCATATCAAACACAGTTGGGACCTGGATTGTTTCTTAAAATGCATACCGCAGTGCTCCGAGCACGGGAGGGTCGGGAGGGTCGGGAGGGTCGGGAGTACGATTCCAAGTCAAAGTATGTGAAACGGAGCACTTCTTGAGAGCGTGCATTGATACAAGCTTCAACAGATAAGACGCAACCACAGGGGGGGGGGGGTGCAGTAGGGAGGGAGTGCAGTAGGGGGGGGGGGGTGCAGTAGGGGGGGAGTGCAGTAGAGGGGGGGGGGGTGAGCAGAGGGGGGGTGCAGTAGAGTGGGGGAGTGCAGTAGGGAGGGAGTGCAGTAGGGGTGGTGCTAGTGCTTTTTAAATGTAATATTTTATGTGTTCTCCACACTCTCTCCTCATGAGAACATAACCCAAGAGAACGTCCTCTGAGAATACACTTGGAGTGTGTAGAGAACGGTAGTGTGCACATTGAGAAACACCCGTGTATGTGTACCATTCAGAGGGTGAATAGTTCTTTAGGGTTCCAGGTAGAACCCTTTTGGGTTCCATGTAGAATGTTCTGCGGAAAAATAGGGGCTTTCATGCAGGACTCTGTGTTGTTTTCCTCGAAGCGAGCATAAAAGGCATTTAGCTTGTTTGGGAGTTGTGTATCACTAGGCATTTCACGGCTGGGCAGTAGGGAGGTGCTTCCCTTTGTAATCCCGTATTGTCTGTAAGCCCTGCAACACACGACGAGCGTCGGAGCCGGTGGAATAGGATTCCTCCTTCCTGCTATATTGTCCTTTTGCGTGTTTGATGTCTCGTCAGAGGTCGTAGTGGGCTTTCTTGTCTGTCTGTCTGTCTGTCTGTCTGTCTGTCTGTCTGTCTGTCTGTCTGTCTGTCATTCAAACACGCATAAAGGGAGTGTATGAATGGACTAACAGAAGTGTTGTATCTCACCATAAAGGGAGTGTTTGAATGGTATAACAGAAGTGTTGTATCTCACCATAAAGGGAGTGTATGAATGGTATAACAGAAGTGTTGTATCTCACCATAAAGGGAGTGTCTGAATGGACTAACAGAAGTGTTGTATTTCACCATAAAGGGAGTGTATGAATGGTATAACAGAAGTGTTGTATCTCACCATAAAGGGAGTGTATGAATGGACTAACAGAAGTGTTGTATCTCACCATAAAGGGAGTGTCTGAATGGACTAACAGAAGTGTTGTATCTCACCATAAAGGGAGTGTCTGAATGGTATAACAGAAGTGTTGTATCTCACCATAAAGGGAGTGTATGAATGGTGTAACAGAAGTGTTGTATCTCACCATAAAGGGAGTGTATGAATGGTATAACAGAAGTGTTGTATCTCACCATAAAGGGAGTGTATGAATGGTATAACAGAAGTGTTGTATCTCACCATAAAGGGAGTGTCTGAATGGACTAACAGAAGTGTTGTATCTCACCATAAAGGGAGTGTATGAATGGACTAACAGAAGTGTTGTATCTCACCATAAAGGGAGTGTTTGAATGGTATAACAGAAGTGTTGTATCTCACCATAAAGGGAGTGTCTGAATGGACTAACAGAAGTGTTGTATCTCACCATAAAGGGAGTGTCTGAATGGTATAACAGAAGTGTTGTATCTCACCATAAAGGGAGTGTATGAATGGTGTAACAGAAGTGTTGTATCTCACCATAAAGGGAGTGTATGAATGGTATAACAGAAGTGTTGTATCTCACCATAAAGGGAGTGTATGAATGGTATAACAGAAGTGTTGTATCTCACCATAAAGGGAGTGTATGAATGGTGTAACAGAAGTGTTGTATCTCACCATAAAGGGAGTGTATGAATGGTATAACAGAAGTGTTGTATCTCACCATAAAGGGAGTGTCTGAATGGTATAACAGAAGTGTTGTATCTCACCATAAAGGGAGTGTCTGAATGGTGTAACAGAAGTGTTGTATCTCACCATAAAGGGAGTGTCTGAATGGTATAACAGAAGTGTTGTATCTCACCGTAAAGGGAGTGTCTGAATGGTATAACAGAAGTGTTGTATCTCACCATAAAGGGAGTGTCTGAATGGTGTAACAGAAGTGTCGTATCTCACCATAAAGGGAGTGTCTGAATGGTATAACAGAAGTGTTGTATCTCACCATAAAGGGAGTGTTTGAATGGTATAACAGAAGTGTTGTATCTCACCATAAAGGGAGTGTCTGAATGGTGTAACAGAAGTGTTGTATCTCACCATAAAGGGAGTGTCTGAATTGTATAATAGAAGTGTTGTATCTCACCATAAAGGGAGTGTATGAATGGTATAACAGAAGTGTCGTATCTCACCATAAAGGGAGTGTATGAATGGTATAACAGAAGTGTTGTATCTCACCATAAAGGGAGTGTATGAATGGTATAACATAAGTGTTGTATCTCACCATAAAGGGAGTGTATGAATGGTATAACAGAAGTGTTGTATCTCACCATAAAGGGAGTGTCTGAATGGTATAACAGAAGTGTTGTATCTCACCATAAAGGGAGTGTCTGAATGGTATAACAGAAGTGTTGTATCTCACCATAAAGGGAGTGTTTGAATGGTATAACAGAAGTGTTGTATCTCACCATAAAGGGAGTGTATGAATGGTATAACAGAAGTGTCGTATCTCACCATAAAGGGAGTGTATGAATGGTATAACAGAAGTGTTGTATCTCACCATAAAGGGAGTGTCTGAATGGACTAACAGAAGTGTTGTATCTCACCATAAAGGGAGTGTATGAATGGTATAACAGAAGTGTTGTATCTCACCATAAAGGGAGTGTCTGAATGGACTAACAGAAGTGTTGTATCTCACCATAAAGGGAGTGTATGAATGGTATAACAGAAGTGTCGTATCTCACCATGAAGGGAGTGTATGAATGGTATAACAGAAGTGTTGTATCTCACCATGAAGGGAGTGTTTGAATGGTATAACAGAAGTGTTGTATCTCACCATAAAGGGAGTGTCTGAATGGACTAACAGAAGTGTTGTATCTCACCATAAAGGGAGTTTATGAATGGTGTAACAGAAGTGTTGTATCTCACCATAAAGGGAGTGTCTGAATGGTATAACAGAAGTGTATCTCACCATAAAAGAAGTGTATCTCACCATAAAGGGAGTGTTTGAATGGTATAACATAAGTGTTGTATCTCACCATAAAGGGAGTGTATGAATGGTGTAACAGAAGTGTTGTATCTCACCAACACACACACCATCTGGAAGGAACGTTTTCATTTCACACTCGCTCACGCACACAGTGAGGAGGATGGGGGTGATGTGGGGGAGGAGGAGGAGGATGGGGGTGATGTGGGGGAGGAGGATGGGGGTGATGTGGGGGAGGAGGATGGGGGTGATGTGGGGTAGGGGGAGGAGGATGGGGGTGATGTGGTGTAAGGGGATGGGGTGATGTGAGGGAGGAGGATGGGGGTGATGTGAGGGAGGAGGATGGGGGTGATGTGAGGTAGGGGGAGGAGGATGGATGGGGGTGATGTGAGGGAGGAGGATGGGGGTGGTGTGAGGTAGGGGGAGGAGGATGGGGGTGATGTGGGGGGAGGAGGATGGGGGTGATGTGGGGTAGGGGGAGGAGGATAGGGGTGATGTGGGGGAGGATGGGGGTGATGTGGGGTAGGGGGAGGAGGATGGGGGTGATGTGGTGTAAGGGGAGGGGGATGGGGTGATGTGAGGGAGGAGGATGGGGGTGGTGTGAGGTAGGGGGAGGAGGATGGGGGTGATGTGGGGGGAGGAGGATGGGGGTGATGTGGGGTAAGGGGAGGAGGATGGGGGTGATGTGGGGTAAGGGGAGGAGGAGGAGGAGGATGGGGGTGATGTGAGGGAGGAGGATGGGGGTGATGTGGGGTAGGGGGAGGATTTCACACTCGCTCACGCAGTTCAAGGACCCCCCTTCTCCATTTAACACCGAAGCCTCTGATCTTGACTGTAAAGCCAAAAGGCTGATGAGGCTAAAACGAGAAGCGGGAGACATCCACTGGAAAATGATGATGAACTCATATCAACCACACACACACACACACACACACACACACACACACACACATAAACACACACACACTAAATTCTCAGATGCGCTGGATTGGAATCCTTCCAGAAATGTTGGTCCACATCTTGTCAGGCAGCATGCAGGGTCTATGTATATTAATCTGACTGTGTGTGTGTGTGTGTGTGTGTGTGTGTGTGTGTGTGTGTGTGTGTGTGTGTGTGTGTGTGTGTGTGTGTGTGTGTGTGTGTGTGTGTGTGTGTGTGTGTGTGTGTCAACAGAACTAGAAGCAGAATAACATCAATCAAATAAATAATCCACAACACACACACACACACACACACACACACACACACACACACACACACACGCACACACACACACACACACGCACACACACACATTGCAAGGATAAACAGCAGGATTAAACCCCTGAAATTGTAGCTTCTCACTGAACAGAATTTTTAGAAACACTTGGCCGGAACATCGGGAAAGAGAAAAAGAGGCAGGGGCAGAGGCAGAGGCAGGGGCAGAGGCAGGGGCAGAGGCAGAGGCAGTGTCAGGGGCAGGGGAAGAGGAAGAGGCAGAGGCAGAGGCAGTGTCAGGGGCAGGGGAAGAGGAAGAGGCAGAGGCAGAGGCAGTGTCAGGGGCAGGGGAAGAGGAAGAGGCAGAGGCAGAGGCAGTGTCAGGGGCAGGGGAAGAGGAAGAGGCAGAGGCAGAGGCAGTGTCAGGGGCAGGGGAAGAGGAAGAGGCAGAGGCAGAGGCAGTGTCAGGGGCAGGGGAAAAGGAAGAGGCAGAGGCAGAGGCAGAGGCAGGGGCAGAGGCAGAGGCAGAGGCAGAGGCAAAGGCAGAGGCAGTGTCAGGGGCAGGGGAAGAAGAAGAGGCATAGGCAGAGGCAGAGGCAGTGTCAGGGGCAGGGGAAAAGGAAGAGGAAGAGGCAGAGGCAGAGACAGTGTCAGGGGCAGAGGCAGGGGCAGGGGCAGATGCAGAGGCAGGGGCAGAGACAGGGGCAGAGGCAGAGGCAGGGGCAGGGGCAGAGGCAGGGGCAGGGGCAGGGGCAGGGGCAGGGGCAGGGGCAGGGGCAGGGGCAGGGACAGGGGCAGGGGCAGGGGCAGGGGCAGGGGCAGGGGCAGGGGCAGGGGCAGGGGCAGAGGCAGAGGCAGAGACAGAGACAGAGGCAGAGGCAGAGGCAGAGGCAGGGGCAGAGGCAGAGGCAGAGGCAGGGGCAGGGGCAGGGGCAGAGGCAGGGGCAGAGGCAGAGGCAGGCAGTACTATATCACACTGTTTTATTACTATATCATAGTGTATTATTACTATATCATACCCGGATAAAGCACTAAATAAACTTCAGTTAGTGCTAAATACGGCTGCTAGAATCCTGACTAGAACCAAAAAAATTGATCATATTACTCCAGTGCTAGCCTCTCTACACCGGCTTCCTGTCAAAGCAAGGGCTGATTTCAAGGTTTTACTGCTAACCTACAAATCATTACATGGGCTTGCTCCTACCTATCTCTCTGATTTGGTCCTGCCGTACATACCTACACATACGCTACGGTCACAAGACGCAGGCCTCCTAATTGTCCCTAGAATTTCTAAGCAAACAGCTGGAGGCAGGGCTTTCTCCTATAGAGCTCCATTTTTATGGAATGGTCTGCCTACCCATGTAAGAGATGCAAACTCGGTCTCAACCTTTAAGTCTTTACTGAAGACTCATCTCTTCAGTGGGTCATATGATTGAGTGTAGTCTGGCCCAGGAGTGGGAAGGTGAACGGAAAGGCTCTGGAGCAACAAACCGCCCTTGCTGTCTCTGCCTGGCCGGTTCCCCTCTTTCCACTGGGATTCTCTGCCTCTAACCCTATTACAGGGGCTGAGTCACTGGCTTACTAGGGCTCTTTCATACCGTCCCTAGGAGGGATGCGTCACTTGAGTGGGTTGAGTCACTGTTGTGATCTTCCTGTCTGGGTTGGCGCCCCCCCTTGGGTTGTGCCGTGGCGGAGATCTTTGTGGGCTATACTCGGCCTTGTCTCAGGATGGTAAGTTGGTGGTTGAAGATATCCCTCTAGTGGTGTGGGGGCTGTGCTTTGGCAAAGTGGGTGGGGTTATATCCTTCCTGTTTGGCCCTGTCCGGGGGTATCCTTGGATGGGGCCACAGTGTCTCCTGACCCCTCCTGTCTCAGCCTCCAGTATTTATGCTGCAGTAGTTTGTGTCGGGGGCTAGGGTCAGTTTGTTATATCTGGAGTACTTCTCCTGTACAATTCGGTGTCCTGTGTGAATTTAAGTGTGCTCTCTCTAATTCTCTCTTTCTCTCTTTCTTTCTCTCTCTCGGAGGACCTGAGCCCTAGGACCATGCCTCAGGGCTACCTGACATGATGACACCTTGCTGTCCCCAGTCCACCTGGCCGTGCTGCTGCTCCAGTTTCAACTGTTCTGCCTTATTATTATTTGGCCATGCTGGTCATTTATAAACATTTGAACATCTTGGCCATGTTCTGTTATAATCTCCACCCGGCACAGCCAGAAGAGGGCTGGCCACCCCACATAGCCTGGTTCCTCTCTAGGTTTCTTCCTAGGTTTTGGCCTTTCTAGGGAGTTTTTCCTAGCCACCGTGCTTCTACACCTGCATTGCTTGCTGTTTGGGGTTTTAGGCTGGGTTTCTGTACAGCACTTTGAGATATCAGCTGATGTACGAAGGGCTATATAAATACATTTGATTTGATTTGATTTTGATTTGATATTATTACTATATCATACTGTACTATTACTATATCATAGTGTATATATATCTCCAGAGATGTTCGACTAGGATCAAGTCCGGGCTCTGGCTGGGCCACTCAAGGACATTCAGAGTCTTGTCCCAAAGCCACTCCTGCGTTGTCTTGGCTGTGTACTTAGGGTCGGTGTCCTGTTGTAAGGTGAACCTTCACCCCAGTCTGAGATCCTGAGTGCTCTGGAGCAGGTTTTCATCAAGGACCTCTGTACTTTGCTTTCTTCATTTTTCCCCTCGGTCCTGACTAGTCTCTCAGTCCCTGCCACTGAAAAACATCCCCAAAGCATGATGCTGCCACCACCACCATGCTTCGCCATAGTGCTAGGTTTCCTCCAGATGTGACGCTTAGCATTCAGGCCAAAGAGTTCAATCTTGGTTTCATCAGACCAGAGAATCTTGTTTCTCATGGTCTGAGTCCTTTAGGTACCTTTTGGCAAACTCCAAGCGGGCTGTCATTTACCTTTTACTGAGGAGTGGCTTCCATCTGGCCACTCCACCTTAAAGGCCTGATTGGTGGAGTGCTGCAGAGATGGTTGTCTTTCTGGAAGGTTCTCCAATCTCCACATGTGAACTCTGGAGCTCTGTCAGAGTGACCATCAGGTTCTTGGTCACCTCCCTGACCAAGGCCCTTCATCCCCGATTTCTCAGTTCGGGCCGGGCGGCCAGGTCTAGGAAGAGTTTGTGGTTCCAAATGTCTTCCATTTAAGAATGATGGAGACCACTGTTCTTGCGGGCCTTCAATGCTGCAGAAATGTTTTGGTATCCTTCCCCAGATCTGTGCTTCGACACAATCCTGTCTCGGAGCTCTACAGACAATTCCTTTGATGTCATGGCTTGGTTTTTCCTCTGACATGCACTGTCAACTGTGGGACCTCATATAGATAGATGTGTGCTTTTCCAAATCATGTCCAATCAATTGAATTTACCACAGGTGGACTCCCATCAAGTTGTAGAAACATCTCATGGATGATCAATGGAAACAGAATGCACCTGAGCTCAATTTCTTGTACCTGTAAAATAGGTATTTCTGTTTTTTTATTTGTAATAAATTTGTACAGAAACCTGTGTTCGCTTTGTCATTCTGGGGTATTATGGGATGGATTTATTTTATTTAATACATTTTTGTAACGTAACAAATTGTGGAAAAAGTCAAGGGGTCTGAATACTTTCTGAATGCACTGGGTCCTCCAATATTCCATATGTAAATAGCCTCGTTATTGTTATGTAAATCTATTGTGTTACTTTTTTGATTGATTTAAATTTTTTAACTTTAGTTTACTTAGTAAATATTTTAAATTATTAACTCTATTTCTTAAACTGCATTGTTAAATAAGGGCTTGTAAGTAAGTAGTCGGTGACAATTAAAATTAGATTAGATTAGATTTGATGTGCAACTTGTTACTATGTTTTAGGTTGCTATAACATTTGATTTAAAGTGACTGAGGACTTGGGCATGCTTTTGGAAGCAAAAGGATGGTAGATTACCTGAAACTTTACTTGCAAACTACCAGAATGTTGGTATCTTTCAAGGATTTTATGTGAAAAAAGTGTTGCTCTGCATTCTTAACAGCACTATCAACAAGGCAGGTCCTACAGGCTCTAGTTTCTACCTTCTTAACCTTCTTAACAGAACTATCAACAAGGCAGGTCCTACAGGCCCTAGTTTCTACCTTCTTAACAACACTATCAACAAGGCAGGTCCTACAGGCCCTAGTTTCTACCTTCTTAACAACACTATCAACAAGGCAGGTCCTACAGGCTCTAGTTTCTACCTTCTTAACAGCACTATCAACAAGGCAGGTCCTACAGGCTCTAGTTTCTACCTTCTTAACAACACTATCAACAAGGCAGGTCCTACAGGCCCTAGTTTCTACCTTCTTAACAACACTATCAACAAGGCAGGTCCTACAGGTCCTATTTTCTACCTTCTTAACAACACTATCAACAAGGCAGGTCCTACAGGCCCTAGTTTCTACCTTCTTCACAACACTATCAACAAGGCAGGTCCTACAGGCCCTAGTTTCTACCTTCTTAACCTTCTTAACAGCACTATCAACAAGGCAGGTCCTACAGGCCCTAGTTTCTACCTTCTTAACAACACTATCAACAAGGCAGGTCCTACAGGCCCTAGTTTCTACCTTCTTAACAACACTATCAACAAGGCAGGTCTTACAGGCCCTAGTTTCTACCTTCTTAACAACACTATCAACAAGGCAGGTCTTACAGGCCCTAGTTTCTACCTTCTTAACAACACTATCAACAAGGCAGGTCTTACAGGCCCTAGTTTCTACCTTCTTAACAACACTATCAACAAGGCAGGTCTTACAGGCCCTAGTTTCTACCTTCTTAACAACACTATCAACAAGGCAGGTCTTACAGGCCCTAGTTTCTACCTTCTTAACAACACTATCAACAAGGCAGGTCCTACAGGCCCTAGTTTCTACCTTCTTAACAACACTATCAACAAGGCAGGTCCTACAGGCCCTAGTTTCTACCTTCTTAACAACACTATCAACAAGGCAGGTCCTACAGGCCCTAGTTTCTACCTTCTTAACAACACTATCAACAAGGCAGGTCCTACAGGTCCTATTTTCTACCTTCTTAACAACACTATCAACAAGGCAGGTCCTACAGGTCCTATTTTCTACCTTCTTAACAACACTATCAACAAGGCAGGTCCTACAGGCCCTAGTTTCTACCTTCTTCACAACACTATCAACAAGGCAGGTCCTACAGGCCCTAGTTTCTACCTTCTTAACCTTCTTAACAGCACTATCAACAAGGCAGGTCCTACAGGCCCTAGTTTCTACCTTCTTAACAACACTATCAACAAGGCAGGTCCTACAGGCCCTAGTTTCTACCTTCTTAACAACACTATCAACAAGGCAGGTCTTACAGGCCCTAGTTTCTACCTTCTTAACAACACTATCAACAAGGCAGGTCTTACAGGCCCTAGTTTCTACCTTCTTAACAACACTATCAACAAGGCAGGTCTTACAGGCCCTAGTTTCTACCTTCTTAACAACACTATCAACAAGGCAGGTCTTACAGGCCCTAGTTTCTACCTTCTTAACAACACTATCAACAAGGCAGGTCCTACAGGCCCTAGTTTTGTCGCACCTGGACTACTGTTCAGTCGTGTGGTCAGGTGCAACAAATAGGGACTTTGGAAGATTGCAATTGGCTCAGAACAGGGCAGCACGGCTGACCATTTCCCTTGGATGTACACAGAGAGCTAACATTAACCATATGCATGTCAATCTCTCCTGGCTCAAAGTGGAGGACAGATTGATTTCATCACTACTTGTGTTTGTGAGAGGTATTGACATGTTGAATGCGTCAGACAGCCATGCATACCCCACAAGACATGCCACCAAAGGTCACAGTACTACATAGAGCCATGGCTACATGGAACTCTATTCCACAGTACTACATAGAGCCATGACTACATGGAACTCTATTCCACAGTACTACATAGAGCCATGACTACATGGAACTCTATTCCACAGTACTACATAGAGCCATGACTACATGGAACTCTATTCCACAGTACTACATAGAGCCATGACTACATGGAACTCTATTCCACAGTACTACATAGAGACATGACTACATGGAACTCTATTCCACAGTACTACATAGAGCCATGACTACATGGAACTCTATTCCACAGTACTACATAGAGCCATGACTACATGGAACTCTATTCCACAGTACTACATAGAGAAATGACTACATGGAACTCTATTCCACAGTACTACATTGAGACATGGCTACATGGAACTCTATTCCACAGTACTACATAGAGCCATGACTACATGGAACTCTATTCCACAGTACTACATAGAGCCATGACTACATGGAACTCTATTCCACAGTACTACATAGAGAAATGACTACATGGAACTCTATTCCACAGTACTACATTGAGACATGGCTACATGGAACTCTATTCCACAGTACTACATAGAGCCATGACTACATGGAACTCTATTCCACAGTACTACATAGAGCCATGACTACATGGAACTCTATTCCACAGTACTACATAGAGCCATGGCTACATGGAACTCTATTCCACAGTACTACATAGAGCCATGACTACATGGAACTCTATTCCACAGTACTACATAGAGCCATGACTACATGGAACTCTATTCCACAGTACTACATAGAGACATGACTACATGGAACTCTATTCCACAGTACTACATAGAGACATGACTACATGGAACTCTATTCCACAGTACTACATAGAGCCATGACTACATGGAACTCTATTCCACAGTACTACATAGAGCCATGACTACATGGAACTCTATTCCACAGTACTACATAGAGCCATGACTACATGGAACTCTATTCCACAGTACTACATAGAGCCATAACTACATGGAATTCTATTCAACAGTACTACATAGAGCCATGACTACATGGAACTCTATTCCACAGTACTACATAGAGCCATAACTACATGGAATTCTATTCAACAGTACTACATGGAGCCATAACTACATGGAACTCTATTCAACAGTACTACATAGAGCCATGACTACATGGAACTCTATTCCACAGTACTACATAGAGCCATGACTACATGGAACTATATTCCACAGTACTACATAGAGCCATGACTACATGGAACTCTATTCCACAGTACTACATAGAGACATGACTACATGGAACTCTATTCAACAGTACTACATAGAGCCATGACTACATGGAACTCTATTCCACAGTACTACATAGAGCCATGACTACATGGAACTCTATTCCACAGTACTACATAGAGACATGACTACATGGAACTCTATTCCACATCAGGTAACTGATGCAGCAGTAAAATTAGATTTAAAAAACAGATAAAAATACACCTTACCTTACAGCGGGGACTCTGAAGAGACACAAACTTTGGCACAGACACACACACACACACACACACGATAACATGCGCACTATACACACACATGGATTTAGTACTGTAGATATGTGGTAGTGGTGGAGAAGGGGCCTGAGGGCACACAGTGTGTTGTGAAATTGGTGAATGTTTTGTAATGTTTTTAAAATGATATAAACTGCTTTAATTTTGCTGGACCCCAGGAATAGTAGCTGCTGCCTCGGCAGGAACTAATGGGGATCCATAATAAACCCCAGGAAGAGTAGCTGCTGCCTCGGCAGGAACTAATGGGGATCCATAATAAACCCCAGGAAGAGTAGCTGCTGTCTTGGCAGGAACTAATGGGGATCCAAAATAAACCTCAGGAAGAGTAGCTGCTGCTTTGGCAGGAACTAATGGGGATCCATAATAAACCTCAGGAAGAGTAGCTGCTGCCTTGACAGGAACTAATGGGGATCCATAATAAACCCCAGGAAGAGTAGCTGCTGCCTTGACAGGAACTAATGGGGATCCATAATAAACCCCAGGAAGAGTAGCTGCTGCCTTGACAGGAACTAATGGGGATCCATAATAAACCCCAGGACGAGTAGCTGCTGCCTTGACAGTAACTAATGGGGATCCATAATAAACCTCAGGAAGAGTAGCTGCTGCCTTGACAGGAACTAATGGGGATCCATAATAAACACCAGTAAGAGTAGCTGCTGCCTTGGCAGGAACTTGTAGACCTCCACAAGTCTGGTTCATTCTTGGGAGCAATTTCCAAACGCCTGAAGGTACCACGTTCATCTGTACAAACGATAGTACGCAAGTTTAAACACCATGGGACCACGCAGCCGTCATACCGCTCAGGAAGGTGATGCGTTCTGTCTCCTAGAGAAGAACGTACTTTGTTGTGACAAGTGTAAATCCCATCACAGAACAACAGCAAAGGACCTTGTGAAGATGCTGGAGGAAACAGTTACAAAAGTATCTATATCCACAGTAAAACCAGTCATATATCAACATATCCTGAAAGGCCGCTCAGCAAGGAAGAAGCCATTGTCCCAAAACCGCCATTAAAAAAAAGCCAGTCTACAGTCTGCAACTGCACATGGGATTAAAGATCGTACTTTTTGGAGAAATGTCCCCTGGTCTGATAAAACAAAAATAGAACAGTTTGGCCATAATGACCATCGTTATGTTTGGAGGAAAAAGCCGAAGAACACCATCCCAACCGTGAAGTACAGGGGTGGCAGTATCATGTTGTGGGAGTGCTTTGCTACAGGAGGGACTGGTGCTCTTCACAAAGTAGATGGCGTCATGAGGAGGAGAAAATTATGTGGATATATTGAAGCAACATCTCAAGACATCAGTCAGGAAGTTAAAGCTTGGTCGCATATGGGTCTTCCAAATGGACAATGATCCCAAACATACTTCCAAGTTGTGGCAAAATGGCTTAAGGACAACAAACTCAAGGTATTGGAGTTGCCATCACAAAGCCCTCACCTCAATCCCATAGAAAATGTGTGGGCAGAACTGAAAAAGCGTGTGCGAGCAAGGAGGCCTACAAACCTGACTCAGTTACACCAGCTCTGTCAGGAGGAATGGGCCAGAATTCACCCAACTTATTGTGGGAAGCTTGTGGAAGGCTACCTGAAACGTTTGACCCAAGTTAAACAGTTTAAAGGCAATGCTACCAAATACTAATTGAGTGTATTTAAACTTCTGACCCACTGGGAATGTGATGAAAGAAATAAAAGCTTAAATAAATCATTCTCTCTACTATTATTCTGACATTTCATATTCTTCAAATAACGTGGTGATCCTAACTGACCTAAAACAGGGAATTTTTACGAGGATTAAATGTCAGGAATTGTGAAGAACTGAGTTGAAATGTATTAGGCTAAAGTGTATGTAAACTTCCCATTTCAACTGCATATCTACCTCCATCCCTCCATTGTTAATATAGTACTGACCCTGTATATAGTCACCTTCCCCCTATACATATCTACCTCCTACTGACCCTGTATATAGTCACCTTCCCCCTATACATATCTACCTCCTACTGACCCTGTATATAGTCTCCTTACTTTCTCCTGTTCTTTTTATTTATTAGTTATATATCTCGTGTTTTTTGTTCTTCAATGTTCATTTTAGTACGACATTGATATTGATTAGTGCGTTGTTGGGTTTAGAGCATACAATAATGGCCTTTCACTGTACTTGTGCACACACACACACACACACACACAGTCTCTTTCTGTCCTTAACACACCAACCCTTTTCCCTCTGTCTCTCTATCTCTCTCTCTCTCTCTC
>NC_143050.1:5140000-5185000 GCF_057628025.1 Oncorhynchus mykiss
ATGGGGGGTTAGGACCAGGGAATAGGAGGATGGGGGTGTTAGGACCAGGGGAATAGGAGGATGGGGGGTTAGGACCAGGGGAATAGGAGGATGGGGGGTTAGGACCAGGGGAATAGGAGGATGGGGGTGTTAGGACCAGGGGAATAGGAGGATGGGGGTGTTAGGACCAGGGGAATAGGAGGATGGGGGGTTAGGACAAGGGGAATAGGCGGATGGGGGGTTAGGACCAGGGGAATAGGAGGATGGGGGGGTTAGGACCAGGGGAATAGGAGGATGGGGGGTTAGGACCAGGGAATAGGAGGATGGGGGGGTTAGGACCAGGGGAATAGGAGGATGGGGGGTTAGGACCAGGGGAACAGGAGGATGGGGGGTTAGGACCAGGGGAATAGGAGGATGGGGGGTTAGGACCAGGGGAATAGGAGGATGGGGGGTTAGGACCAGGGGAATAGGAGGATGGGGGGTTAGGACCAGAGGGATAGGAGGATGGGGGGTTAGGACCAGGGGAATAGGAGGATGGGGGGGTTAGGACCAGGGGAATAGGAGGATGGGGGTGTTAGGACCAGGGGAATAGGAGGATGGGGGGTTAGGACCAGGGGAATAGGAGGATGGGGGGGTTAGGACCAGGGGAATAGGAGGATGGGGGTGTTAGGACCAGAGGAATAGGAGGATGGGGGGTTAGGACCAGGGGAATAGGAGGATGGGGGGTTAGGACCAGGGGAATAGGAGGATGGGGGGGTTAGGACTAGGGGAATAGGAGGATGGGGGGGTTAGGACCAGGGGAACAGGAGGATGGGGGGGTTAGGACCAGGGGAACAGGAGGATGGGGGGGTTAGGACCAGAGGAATAGGAGGATGGGGGGTTAGGACCAGGGGAATAGGAGGATGGGGGGTTTTAGGACCAGGGGAATAGGAGGATGGGGGGGTTAGGACCAGGGGAACAGGATGATGGGGAGGTTCAAACCAGGGGAATAGAAGGATGGGGGGGTTAGGACCAGAGAAATAGGAAGATGGGATGGTTAGGAACAGGGTAATAGGAGGATGGGGGTTTAGGACCAGAGAAATAGGAAGATGGGGTGGTTAGGAACAGGGTAATAGGAGGATGGGGGTTTAGGACCGAGGGAATAATTGGATGGGGGGTTAGGACCAGGGGAATAGGAGGATGCTGGGGTTTGGACCAGGGGAATAGGAGGATGGAGGTGTTGTGGACCAGGGGAATAGGGGAATAGGAGAATGGGTGTGTTGTGGACCAGGGGAATAGGAGGATAGGGGGGTTTGGACCAGGGTAATAATGGGATGGAGGGGTTAGGACCAGGGTAAAAGGAGGATGGGGGGGTTAGGACCATGGGAATAGGAGGATGGGGGGTTAGTACCAGGGGAATAGGAGGATGGGGGGGTTTGGACCGGGGGAATAGTTGGATGGAGGGGTTATGTGGGGTAGGAGGATGGGGGGTTAGGACCAGGGGGAATAGGAGGATGGGGGGATTAGGACCAGGGGAATAGGAGGTTGGGGGGGGGGTTAGGACCAGGGGACCAGGAGGATGGGGGGGGTTAGGACCAGGGGAATAGGAGGATGGGGGGATTAGGACCAGGGGAATAGGAGGATGGGGGGGTTAGGACCGGGGGAATAGTTGGATGGAGGGGTTAGGACCAGGGGAATAGGAGGATGGGGGGTTAGGACCAGGGTAATAGGAGGATGGGGGGGTTAGGACCAGGGGAACAGGAGGATGGGGGGGTTAGGACCAGGGGAAAAGGAGGATGTGGGGGTTAGGACCAGAGAAATAGGAGGATGGGGGGTTTGTTATATCTGGAGTACTTCTCCTGTCCTATTCGGTGTCCTGTGTGAATCTAAGTGTGCGTTCTCTAATTCTCTCCTTCTCTCTTTCTCTCTCTCGGAGGACCTGAGCCCTAGGACCATGCCCCAGGACTACCTGACATGATGACTCCTTGCTGTCCCCAGTCCACCTGGCTGTGCTGCTGCTCCAGTTTCAACTGTTCTGCCTTATTATTATTCAACCATGCTGATCATTTATGAACATTTGAACATCTTGGCCATGTTCTGTTATAATCTCCACCCGGCACAGCCAGAAGAGGACTGGCCATCCCACATATGCTCTCTCTAATTCTCTCTTTCTTTCTCTCTCTCGGAGGACCTGAGCCCTAGGACCATGCCCCAGGAATACCTGACATGATGACTCTTTGCTGTCCCCAGTCCACCTGACTGTGCTGCTGCTCCTGTTTCAACTATTCTGCCTTATTATTATTCGACCATGCTGGTCATTTATGAACATTTGAACATCTTGACCATGTTTTGTTATAATCTCCACCCGGCACAGCCAGAAGAGGACTGGCCACCCCACATAGCCTGGTTCCTCTCTAGGTTTCTTCCTAGGTTTTGGCCTTTCTAGGGAGTTTTTCCTAGCCACCGTGCTTCTTCACCTGCATTGCTTGCTGTTTGGGGTTTTAGGCTGGGTTTCTGTACAGCACTTTGAGATATCAGCTGATGTACGAAGGGCTATATAAAATAAATTTGATTGATTGATTGATTGATGGAGGCTTAGGACCAGGTGAATAGGAGGATGGGGGGTTAGGACCAGGGTAATAGGAGGATGGGGGGGTTAGGACCAGGGGAACAGGAGGATGGGGGGGTTAGGACCAGGGAACAGGAGGATGGGGGTGTTAGGACCAGAGGAATAGGAGGATGGAGGGTTAGGACCAGGGGAATAGGAGGATGGGGGGGTTTAGGACCAGGGGAATAGGAGGATGGGGGGGTTAGGACCAGGGGAACAGGAGGATGGGGGGGTTAGGATTAGGGGAATAGGAGGATGGGGGGGTTAGGACCAGGGGAATAGGAGGATGGGGAGGTTCAAACCAGGGGAATAGAAGGATGGGGGGGTTTAGGACCAGAGGAATAGGAAGATGGGGTGGTTAGGAACAGGATAATAGGAGGATGGGGTTTAGGACCAGGGGAATAGGAGGATGGGGGGTTAGGACCAGGGGAATAGGAGGATGGGGGGTTAGGACCAGGGGAATAGGAGGATGCTGGGGTTTGGACCAGGGGAATAGGACGATGGAGGGGTTAAGACCAGGGAATAGGAGGATGGGGGGTTAGGACCAGGGGAATAGGGGGATGGGGAGGTTAGGACCAGGGGAATAGGAGGATGGGGGGGTTAGGACCGGGGTAATAGGGGAATAGGAGGATGGGGGTGTTGTGGACCAGGGGAATAGGAGGATGGGGTGTTAGGACCAGGGGAATAGGAGGATGGGGGGGTTAGGACCAGGGGAATAGGAGGATGGGGGGGTTAGGACCAGGGGAATAGGAGGATGGGGGTTTAGGACTAGGGGAATAGGAGGATGGGGGGGTTAGGACCAGGGGAATAGGAGGATGGGGGGGTTAGGACCAGGGGAATAGGAGGATGGGGGGGTTAGGACTAGGGGAATAGGAGGATGGGGGGGTTAGGACCAGGGGAACAGGAGGATGGGGGGGGGTTAGGACCAGGGAAAAAGGAGGATGGAGGTTTTAGGACCAGGGGAATAGGAGGATGGGGGGTTAGGACCAGGGGAATAGAAGGATGGGTGGGTTAGGACCAGTGGAATAGGAAGATGGGGGTGATGTGAGATAGGGGGAGGAGGATGGGGGTGATATGGTGTAGGGGCAGGAGGTTGGGGGTGTTGTGGGGGGAGGAGGATGGGGGTGATGTGGGGTAGGGGGATGGGGGTGTTGTGGGTCGAGGAGGATGGGGTGATGTGGGGTAGGGGGAGGAGGATGGGGGTGATGTGGGGGGAGGAGGATGGGGGTGTTGTGGAGTAGGGGGAGGAGGATGGGGGTGATGTGTGGTAGGGGGAGGAGGATGGGGGAGATGTAGGGTAGGGGGAGGAGGATAGGGTAATGTGGGGGGAGGAGGATGGGGGTGTGGTGTGGTAGGAGGAGGAGGATGGGGGTGATTAAGGGAGGATGATGGGGGTGATGTGGGGTAGGGGGAGGAGGGTGGGGGTGTTGTGTGGTAGGTCGAGGAGGATGGGGGTGATCTGGGGTAGGGGCAGGGGGATGGGGGTGATGTGTGGTAGGGGGAGGAGGATGGGGGTGATGTGGGGTAGGGGGAGGAGGATGGGGGTGTGGTGTGGTAGGGGGAGGAGGATGGGGGTGATTAAGGGAGGATGATGGGGGTGATGTGGGGTAGGGGGAGGAGGATGAGGGTTGATGTAGGGTAGGGGAAGAGGATGGGGGTGTTGTGGGTTAGTGGGAGGAGGATGGGGGTAATGTGGGGTAGGGGGAGTAGGATAGGGGTGATGTGGGGTAGGGGGAGGAGGATGGGGGTGTTGTGCGGGAGGAGGATGGGGTGTTGTGGGGGGAGGAGGATGTGGGTGATGTAGGATGGGGGTGATGTGGGGTAGGGGGAGGAGGATGGGGGTGTTTTGGGGGAGGAGGATGGTGTGTTGTGGGGGAGGAGGATGGGGGTGTTGTTTGGTAGGTTGGAGGAGGATGGGGGTGTTGTGTTGGGAGGAGGATGGTGTGTTGTGGGGGAGGAGGATGGGGGTGTTGTGTTGGGAGGAGGATGGTGTGTTGTGGGGGAGGAGGATGGGGGTGTTGTTTGGTATGTTGGAGGAGGATGGGGGTGTTGTGTTGGGAGGAGGATGGTGTGTTGTGGGGGAGGAGGATGGGGGTGTTGTTTGGTAGGTTGGAGGAGGATGGGGGTGTTGTGTTGGGAGGAGGATGGTGTGTTGTGGGGGAGGAGGATGGGGGTGTTGTGTTGGGAGGAGGATGGTGTGTTGTGGGGGAGGAAGATGGGGGTGTGGTGTGGTAGGGGGAGGAGGATGGGGGTGTGGTGTGGTAGGGGGAGGAGGATGGGGGTGATTAAGGGAGGATGATGGGGGTGATGTGGGGTAGGGGGAGGAGGATGAGGGTTGATGTAGGGTAGGGGAAGAGGATGGGGGTGTTGTGGGTTAGTGGGAGGAGAATGGGGGTAATGTGGGGTAGGGGGAGTAGGATGGGGGTTGATTTGGGGTAGGGGGAGAATGATGGGGATGTTGTGGGGGGGAGGATGGGGGTGATGTGGGGTAGGGGGAGGAGGATGGGGGTGGTGTGGGGTAGGGGGAGGAGGATGGGGGTGATGTGGGGGAGGAGGTTGGGGTGATGTGGGGGAGGAGGATGGGGGTGTTGTGTGGTAGGGGGAGGTAATGGGGGTGATGTGGGGTAGGGGAGGAGGATGGGGGTGATTTAGGGAGGAGGATGGGGGTGATGTGGGGGTGTGATGGGGTGATGTGGGTCGAGGAGGATAGGGGTGATGTTGGGGAGGATGATGGGGGTGATGTGGGGGAGGGGGGGTTCGAGGTCCAGTAGAGGATGGTCAATGAGATGGAAATATGGAGAGGGAGAGCGGGGGAGGAAATGGAGAAGAGTGGAGGGAGAAGGAGAGGGGGAGAAAGACGGAAATTAAACAGGGAAATGGGGAGTGGGATATTGCAGGGGGAGACAGGAAAGGGGAGAAGGGGGGTGGCAGGGAGGAGACAGGAAAGGGGAGAAGGGGGTGAGGCAGGGAGGAGACAGGAAAGGGGAGAAGGGGGTGAGGCAGGGAGGAGACAGGAAAGGGGAGAAGGGGGTGAGGCAGGGAGGAGACAGGAAAGGGGAGAAGGGGGTGAGTTAGGGAGGAGACAGGAAAGTGGAGAAGGGGGTGAGGCAGGGAGGAGACAGGAAAGTGGAGAAGGGGGTGAGGCAGGGAGGCAGGGAGGAGACAGGAAAGGGGAGAAGGGGGTGAGGCAGGGAGGAGACAGGAAAGGGGAGAAGGGGGTGAGGCAAGGAGGAGACAGGAAAGTGGAGAAGGGGGTGAGGCAGGGAGGAGACAGGAAAGGGGAGAAGGGGTGAGGCAGGGAGGAGACAGGAAAGGGGAGAAGGGGGTGAGGCAAGGAGGAGACAGGAAAGTGGAGAAGGGGGTGAGGCAGGGAGGAGACAGGAAAGGGGAGAAGGGGGTGAGGCAAGGAGGAGACAGGAAAGTGGAGAAGGGGGTGAGGCAAGGAGGAGACAGGAAAGTGGAGAAGGGGGTGAGGCAGGGAGGAGACAGGAAAGTGGAGAAGGGGGTGAGGCAAGGAGGAGACAGGAAAGTGGAGAAGGGGGTGAGGCAGGGAGGAGACAGGAAAGGGGAGAAGGGGGTGAGGCAGGGAGGAGACAGGAAAGGGGAGAAGGGGGTGAGGCAGGGAGGAGACAGGAAAGGGGAGAAGGGGTGATGCAAGGGGGAGACAGGAAAGGGGAGAAGGGGGTGAGGCAGGGAGGAGACACGAAAGGGGAGAAGGGGGTGAGGCAAGGAGGAGACAGGAAAGGGGAGAAGGGGGTGAGGCAGGGAGGAGACAGGAAAGTGGAGAAGGGGGTGAGGCAAGGAGGAGACAGGAAAGGGGAGAAGGGGTGAGGCAGGGAGGAGACAGGAAAGTGGAGAAGGGGGTGAGAAAAACCCTTGAATGAGTAGGTGTGTCCAAACGTTTGACTGTGACTGTACATACATGTAGCGTGTATGTGTGTGTTATCTATCAGTTACACATACATGTCAGTACATACACACAACAAGTAGGTCACATGGGGGAGAGGTGTTGTGCCGTGAGGTGTTGCTTTATCAGTTGTTTTAAACCAGGTTTGTTGTTCACCTGCACTATATGAGAAGGAAGGGAGTCCCAGGCACTCATGACTCTGTATAATACTGTACGTTTCCTTGAATTTGTTCTGGACCTGGGGACTGTGAAAAGACCCCTGGTGGCATGTCTGCTGGGGTAAGTGTGTGTGTGTCAGTGCTGTTTGCAAACAATTTGGAATTTCCAACGCATAAATGTTTATTATAAAAACAAGAAGAGATGCAATCAGTCTCTCCTCAACTCTCAGCGAAGAGAGACTGGCATGCATAGTATTTATATCAGCCCTCTGATTATCATGAAGAGTGTCGTGGAAATGTCCTCTATTTACCAAATCATGGGAGCAAACCACACACAAGTCAGAGTTAGTTATCAAAGTCCATCTTTAATTATATCAGCTCTATCATAACCCTGTGACTCTCAGGTAACTAAGTGTCTCTCAATGAATTCTCTGAGAGCCCCTTCCACATTGCAATAGCCTTTTGACTTTCAACAGTTCAGTATCTCTAATGAAAAGTTGAGAGTCCCCACACAACGGCAAAATGGGATCCTTTATAGCAAAGATACACAGGATAAGACAGCATCGGCATAATTCATTGTTCAGCTTTGTCTCCTCTCTCAACCTCAGAACCATAAACCAAACCAACCAATATCAACAGGCATATATCAAATTGTCATTTAGGTACAACCAACTCTAAATACAACCAATCCTGGACAAGATCACACAGACACACTGACTGGCACACAGACATTGTGGAGCAAAAGATATGTTTACACATGATGACACTTTGACCTCTCCCCTCTCTGCGGGCCATGCAACTTAGTCTTGACATAGAACAGATAACTGCAACCTCGCCACAGTATTATACAAAAATACCATTCTGATGAGAAGTAACTTACACACATTTGATGAATATAAAACATCTTACATATGTTACCAACAAATTCTGAATCTTCCACGACAAGAGCAAGATGTGCCACTCTGTTCTGGACCAGCTGCAGCTTAACTAGGTCTTTCTTTTCAGCACTTGACCACATGACTGGACAATAATCAAGATAAGATCAAACTCGAACCGGCAGGACTTGCTTTGTGGAGTTTGGTGTCAAAAAAGCAGAGCATCTCTTTTTTACAGATAAACATCTCCCCATCTTTACAGCCACTGAATCTATATGTTTTGACCATGACAGTTTACAATCTAAGGTAACACCAAGTAATTTAGTCTCCTCAACTTGTTCAACAGCCACATCCTTCATTACCAGATTCAGCTGAGGTCTAGAACTTAGGGAATGATTTATACCAAATACAATGCTCTTAGTTTTAGAGATGTTCAGGGCCAGGTTATTACTGGCCACCCATTCCAAAACAGACTGCAACTCTTTGTTAAGGGTTTTCTGTGACTTAATTAGCTGTGGTTGCTGATGCGTATATGGTTGAATCATCAGTATACATGGACACACATGCTGTTTTTAATGCCAGTGGCAGGTCATTGGTAAAAATAGAAAATAGTAGAGGGCCTAGAGAGCTGCCCTGTGGTACACCACACTTTACATGTTTGACATTAGAGGAGCTTCCATTAAAATAAAACCCTTTTGAGTTCTATTAGATAGATAGCTCTGAATCCACAATATGATTGAGGTTGAAAAGCCATAACACAGTACAGTACATTTTCTCAACAACAGGTTATAATCAATAATATTAAAGGCTGCACTGAAATCTAACAGCACAGCTCCCACAATCTTCCTATTATCAATTTCTTTCAACCAATCATCAGTCATTTGCGTCAGTGCAGTACATGTTGAGTGCCCTTCTCTATAAGCATGCTGAAAGTCTGTTGTTAATTGGTTTAGAGAGAAATAGCATTGTGTTTGATAAAATAAAATACAATTCCCAAACAGTTTACTAAGAGCTGGCAGCAAGCTTGTAGGTTTTGTTGGGTTTAGTCACATAATATCTCAATTATGCAGTATGTCAGATGTGCAGCTAGACTTATTAGCCCCTCCTTTTGCCCCATCTCCGTCAACCATACAGTTTTTTCAATTCCTCATCAATCCATGGAGCCTTAACAGTTCAATAATTGGAAGAAGCAAATTCATAAATAAATTCTTCAAGTGCAGCGTCTGGATGCTCCTTTATAAATCACATCAGACCAACAAATGTGTTGACATCATCCACACAAGAGTCACAGAAACATATTTTGTATGATCTCTTAATTATTAAACACTATTTTAGGCTTTCCCGGATAAAGCCACTATGTTGTGATCACTGCATCCAAGCATGCAGCTTCAGAACAAAGTTCTACAGTATTAGTAAAAATGTGATCAACACGTGTGGATAATATTGTTCCTGTAGTGTTTGTAAAAACCTTGGTAGGTTGATTACTTCGGGATCGGTGTACCTTCCATGTTACGGTTGAGCTAAAGTAGGCTAATGTGATTAGCATGAGGTTGTAAGTAACAAGAACATTTCCCAAGACATAGACATATCTGATATGGACAGAAAGCTTAAATTCTTGTTAATCTAACTGCACTGTTCAATTATTACAGTAAAATAATACCATGCTATTGTTTGGGGAGAGTGCACCTTTTTCAACATGAATAGTTATTAATAAACAAATTAGACACATTTGGGCAGTCTTGATACAATATTTTGAACAGAATTGCAATGGTTCATTGGATCAGTCTACAACTTTGCACATACACTGATGCCATCTAGTGGCCAAAATCTAAATTGCACCGGGGCTGGAATAATACATTATGGCCTTTCTTTTGCATTTCCAAGATGATGGTACAAAAAAAGGACAGAAGAACGCTTGTTTTTTCTTTGTATTATCTTTTAACAGATCTTTTGTATTATATTAAACTAAATGCATTTTACATTTCCATAAACTTCAAAGTGTTTCCTTTCAAATGGTACCAAGAATATGCATATCCTTGCTTCAGGGCCTGAGCTACACGAAGTTAGGTTTGGGTCATTTTAGATGATAAGTGAAAAAAGGGGATAATCCTAATAAACCAGGACCAACACAACACACCAGGACTAACATAACACACCAGGACCAACACAACACACCAGGACTAACATAACACACCAGGACCAATATAACACACCAGGACCAATATAACACACCAGGACCAACATAACACACCAGGACTAACATAACACACCAGGACCAATATAACACACCAGGACTAAAACAATACATCAGGACTAACACAACACACCAGGACCAACACAACACACCAGGACCAACACAATACATCAGGACTAACACAAACACACCAGGACCAACATAACACACCAGGACCAACATAACGACTATATATCAAGAATGACAGCGGCATAACAAATCACACAGGGTGATGACAGGTTCAGAAACACAAACAGAGCTTTCAAACAAACAATCCCCTCATCCTTCTCTCCTCTTTTAGAGTCCCTTCTTCAGTCGATTGCCCTTCTCTCGTCCCTGAATCCATCCATCCCTCCATCTCTCTCTCCCCTCCATCTCTCTCTCCCCCTTCCACCTCTCTCTCCCTTCCACCTCTCTCTCCCCTCCACCTCTCTCTCCCCTCCATCTCTCTCTCCCCTCCATCTCTCTCTCCCCTCCATCTCTCTCTCTCCCCTCCATCTCTCTCTCTCCCCTCCATCTCTCTCTCACTCTCCCTCCATCTCTCTCTCCCCTCCATCTCTTTCCCCCTTCATCTCTCTCTCCCCTCCATCTCTCTCCCTTCCATCTCTCTCTCTCTCCCCTCCATCTTTCTCTCTCCCCTCCATCTCTCTCTCATTTCCATCTCTCTCTCCCTTCCATCTCTCTCTCCCCTCCATATCTATCTACCCTCCATATCTCTCTCTCCCTCCCATCTCTCTCTCCCTTCCATCTCTCTCTCTCCTCCATCTCTCTCTCACCTCCATCTCTCTCTCACCTCCATCTCTCTCTCCCTTCCATCTCTCTCTCCTTTCCATCTCTCTCTCACCTCCATATCTACCTCCCCTCCATATCTCTCTCTCCCTCCCATCTCTCTCTCCCTTCCATCTCTCTCTCACCTCCATCTCTCTCTCCCTTCCATCTCTCTCTCCCCTCCATCTCTCTCTCTCCCCTCCATCTCTCTCTCCTTCCATCTCTCTCTCCCTTCCATCTCTCTCTCTCTCTCCCTTCCATCTCTGTCTCCCCTCCATCTCTCTCTCTCCCCTCCATCTCTCTCTCACTTCCATCTCTCTCTCCTCCATCTCTCTCTCACCTCCATCTCTCTCTCCTCTCCATCTCTCCCTCCCATCTCTCTCTCCCTTCCAGCTCTCTCTCACCTCCATCTCTCTCTCCCTTCCATCTCTCTCCCCTTCCATCTCTCTCTCCCTTCCATCTCTCTCTCACCTCCATATCTACCTCCCCTCCATCTCTCTCTCCCTTCCATCTCTCTCTCACCTCCATCTCTCTCTCCCTTCCATCTCTCTCTCACCTCCATCTCTCTCTCCCTTCCATCTCTCTCTCCCCTCCATCTCTCTCTCTCCCCTCCATCTCTCTCTCCTTTCCTCTCTCTCTCTCCCTTCCATCTCTCTCTCCCCTCCATCTCTCTCTCCGTTCCATCTCTCTCTCCCCTCCATCTCTCTCTCTCCCCTCCATCTCTCTCTCCTTTCCATCTCTCTCTCCCTTCCATCTCTCTCTCTCTCCCTTCCATCTCTGTCTCCCCTCCATCTCTCTCTCTCCCCTCCATCTCTCTCTCACTTCCATCTCTCTCTCCCTTCCATCTCTCTCTCACCTCCATCTCTCTCTCCTCTCCATCTCTCCCTCCCATCTCTCTCTCCCTTCCAGCTCTCTCTCACCTCCATCTCTCTCTCCCTTCCATCTCTCTCTCCCTTCCATCTCTCTCTCCCTTCCATCTCTCTCTCACCTCCATATCTACCTCCCCTCCATCTCTCTCTCCCTTCCATCTCTCTCTCACCTCCATATCTACCTCCCCTCCATCTCTCTCTCCCCTCCATCTTTCTCTCTCCCCTCCATCTCTCTCTCATTTCCATCTCTCTCTCCCTTCCATCTCTCTCTCCCCTCCATATCTATCTACCCTCCATATCTCTCTCTCCCCTCCCATCTCTCTCTCTCCTTCCATCTCTCTCTCCCTTCCATCTCTCTCTCCCTTCCATCTCTCTCTCACCTCCATATCTACCTCCCCTCCATCTCTCTCTCCCTTCCATCTCTCTCTCACCTCCATATCTACCTCCCCTCCATCTCTCTCTCCCCTCCATCTTCCTCTCCCCTCCATCTCTCTCTCATTTCCATCTCTCTCTCCTTCCATCTCTCTCTCCCCTCCATATCTATCTACCCTCCATATCTCTCTCTCCCTCCCATTCTCTCTCTCCCTTCCATCTCTCTCTCACCTCCATCTCTCTCTCACCTCCCTCTCTCTCTCACCTCCATCTCTCTCTCCCTTCCATCTCTCTCTCCTTTCCATCTCTCTCTCACCTCCATATCTACCTCCCCTCCATATCTCTCTCTCCCTCCCATCTCTCTCTCCCTTCCATCTCTCTCTCACCTCCATCTCTCTCTCCCTTCCATCTCTCTCTCCCTCCATCTCTCTCTCTCTCCTCCCTCCTCTCTCCCTTCCATCTCTCTCTCTCTCTCCCTTCCATCTCTGTCTCCCCTCCATCTCTCTCTCTCCCCTCCATCTCTCTCTCACTTCCATCTCTCTCTCCCCTTCCATCTCTCTCTCACCTCCATCTCTCTCTCCTCTCCATCTCTCCCTCCCATCTCTCTCTCCCTTCCAGCTCTCTCTCACCTCCATCTCTCTCTCCCTTCCATCTCTCTCTCCCTTCCATCTCTCTCTCCCTTCCATCTCTCTCTCACCTCCATATCTACCTCCCCTCCATCTCTCTCTCCCTTCCATCTCTCTCTCACCTCCATCTCTCTCTCCCTTCCATCTCTCTCTCACCTCCATCTCTCTCTCCCTTCCATCTCTCTCTCCCCTCCATCTCTCTCTCTCCCCTCCATCTCTCTCTCCTTTCCATCTCTCTCTCCCTTCCATCTCTCTCTCCCCTCCATCTCTCTCTCCGTTCCATCTCTCTCTCCCCTCCATCTCTCTCTCCTTTCCATCTCTCTCTCCCTTCCATCTCTCTCTCTCTCCCTTCCATCTCTGTCTCCCCTCCATCTCTCTCTCTCCCCTCCATCTCTCTCTCACTTCCATCTCTCTCTCCCTTCCATCTCTCTCTCACCTCCATCTCTCTCTCCTCTCCATCTCTCCCTCCCATCTCTCTCTCCCTTCCAGCTCTCTCTCACCTCCATCTCTCTCTCCCTTCCATCTCTCTCTCCCTTCCATCTCTCTCTCCCTTCCATCTCTCTCTCACCTCCATATCTACCTCCCCTCCATCTCTCTCTCCCTTCCATCTCTCTCTCACCTCCATATCTACCTCCCCTCCATCTCTCTCTCCCCTCCATCTTTCTCTCTCCCCTCCATCTCTCTCTCATTTCCATCTCTCTCTCCCTTCCATCTCTCTCTCACCTCCATCTCTCTCTCCCTTCCATCTCTCTCTCCCCTCCATCTCTCTCTCTCCCCTCCATCTCTCTCTCCTTTCCATCTCTCTCTCCCTTCCATCTCTCTCTCCCCTCCATCTCTCTCTCCCCTCCATATCTCTCTCCCTCCCATCTCTCTCTCACCTCCATCTCTCTCTCACCTCCATCTCTCTCTCCCTTCCATCTCTCTCTCCCCTCCATATCTCTCTCCCCTCAGGGCCATACTCCTCTAATTAAAACAGGGTAATTGCTGCCACACACACTAACAAGTTTAGAGAAGACAAACACTTGGGCTCACAGTAATTACTGAATACCTGTAGATACAAGCAGGAACACACACACATATCGACAGACAGACAGACAGACACCTGGGATTTCAGGCAGGAATGCAGACAGATTCTCCAGACAGATGCTCCAGACAGATTCTACATGTGTAACCCTCGTCTGGCTCAAAGGACCATATAAATATCACACACACACACACACACACACACACACACACACACACACACACACACACACACACACACACACACACACACACACACACACACACACACACACACACACACACACACACACACACACACACAGCCATATACACAGACACCTACACACACACACAGCCATATACACAGACACCTACACACACACATACAGCCATATACACAGACACCTACACACACATACAGCCATATACACAGACACCTACACACACACACAGCCATATACACAGACACCTACACACACACACAGCCATATACACAGACACATACACACACACACAGCCATATACACAGCCACCTACACACACACACAGCCATATACACAGACACCTACACACACACACAGCCATATACACAGACACCTACACACACACACACACAGCCATATACACAGGGACACCAACACACACACACACAGCCATATACACAGACACCTACAGAGACACACCTACAGACACACAGAGACACACAGAGACACACAGAGACCTACAGACACACAGAGACACACAGACACCTACAGAGACACACCTACAGACACACAGAGACACACAGAGACACAGAGACACAGAGAGACAGAGACACAAAGAGACAGAAAGACACAGAGACACAAACAAACAGACACAAACAGAGACACAGAGACACAGAGGGACACAGAGACAGAGAGACACACAGAGACACACAGAGACACACAGAGAGACACACAGAGACACACAGAGACAAACAAACCTACAGACACTGATTATAAAACCACAACATGGCAGGCTGATCTGACAAACTGAGATCAATAAAAACAACCTTGTGTGTAACTACATATTAGAGACAATAAAAGGAGAGATACACATATTGTAGGCTGTGTGTAACTACATATTAGAGACAATAAAAGGAGAGATACACATTGTAGGCTGTGTGTAACTACATATTAGAGACAATAAAAGGAGAGACACATATTGTAGGCTGTGTGTAACTACATATTAGAGACAATAAAAGGAGAGACACATATTGTAGGCTGTGTGTAACTACATATTAGAGACAATAAAAGGAGAGACACATATTGTAGGCTGTGTGTAACTACATATTAGAGACAATAAAAGGAGAGACACATATTGTAGGCTGTGTGTAACTACATATTAGAGACAATAAAAGGAGAGATACACATTGTAGGCTGTGTGTAACTACATATTAGAGACAATAAAAGGAGAGACATATTGTAGGCTGTGTGTAACTACATATTAGAGACAATAAAAGGAGAGACATATTGTAGGCTGTGTGTAACTACATATTAGAGACAATAAAAGGAGAGACACATATTGTAGGCTGTGTGTAACTACATATTAGAGACAATAAAAGGAGAGACACATATTGTAGGCTGTGTGTAACTACATATTAGAGACAATAAAAGGAGAGACACATATTGTAGGCTGTGTGTAACTACATATTAGAGACAATAAAAGGAGAGACACATATTGTAGGCTGTGTGTAACTACATATTAGAGACAATAAAAGGAGAGACACATTTTGTAGGCTGTGACATCCATCTAGCCTGGACGAGGAAAGTAATTGTTCTAAAGAAACCTGGCAGGTACACACCCAATAATAAATAGAACAAATAGTGAAAATGTGCAGGTATTGTTTGTTTTTTGTTTTTTGTTTTTTTATTTTATCAATTTTATAATGAGGCTGTAACGTAACAAAATGTGGAAAAAGTCAAGGGGTCTGAATACTGTATATATTTTTGTGTCGACAGGAGTAACAATATAATTTTGGCAAATTCAATTCAATTTACTTTATTGGATGAGCAACGGGAAGCTTAGCCTATTGGACGAGCAACGGGAAGCTTAGCCTATTGGACGAGCAACGGGAAGCTTAGCCTATTGGATGAGCAACGGGAAGCTTAGCCTATTGGACGAGCAACGGGAAGCTTAGCCTATTGGACGAGCAACGGGAAGCTTAGCCTATTGGACGAGCAACGGGAAGCTTAGCCTATTGGATGAGCAACGGGAAGCTTAGCCTATTGGACGAGCAACGGGAAGCTTAGCCTATTGGACGAGCAACGGGAAGCTTAGCCTATTGGACGAGCAACGGGAAGCTTAGCCTATTGGACGAGCAACGGGAAGCTTAGCCTATTGGACGAGCAACGGGAAGCTTAGCCTATTGGACGAGCAACGGGAAGCTTAGCCGATTGGACGAGCAACGGGAAGCTTAGCCTATTGGACGAGCAACAGGAAGCTTAGCCTATTGGAGGAGCAACGGGAAGCTTAGCCTATTGGACAAGCAACGGGAAGCTTAGCCTATTGGACGAGCAACGGGAAGCTTAGCCTATTGGACGAGCAACGGGAAGTTTAGCCTATTGGACGAGCCACCTATGAAGTTAAAGAAGAGATAAATGGGAGGTGGAGAGAGGTAGAGAGAGAGATGGAGAGAGATGTGGAGAAAGAGAGATGGAGAGAGAGGTAGAGAGAGGGTGTAGAGAAAGGTGGAGAGAGAGGTAGAGAGAGGGTGTAGAGAAAGGTGGAGAGAGAGGTAGAGGGAGAGTGTAGAGAAAGATGGAGAGAGAGGTAGAGAGAGAGTGTAGAGAAAGATGGAGAGAGAGGTAGAGAGAGAGTGTAGAGAAAGATGGAGAGAGAGGTGGAGAAAGAGATACAGAAGGTGGTGAGAGAGGTGGAGAGAGGTGTGTAGAGAGAGGTGGAGAGAGAGAGATGGAGAGAGAGAGATGGAGAGAGAGGTGGAGAGGGGTGAAGAGAGAGGTGGTGAGAGCGGTGGAGAGAGAGGTGGAGAGAGAGATGGAGAGAGAGAGGTGGAGAGAGGGAGGTGGAGAGAGAGGGCAATGAGAATAAAATAGAGAAAGAGGAGAAAGGGTTTTGGTGAGGTAGAGAGAGGAAGAACGTAGAGAGAAAGAGAGAGGAAGAACGTAGAGAGGAAGAGAGAAGAAGAACGTAGAGAGGAAGAGAGAAGAAGAATGTAGAGAGAAAGAGAGAAGAAGAATGTAGAGAGAAAGAGAGAAGAAGAATGTAGAGAGAAAGAGAGAGGAAGAGCGAGGAAGAGAGAGGAAGAGAGAGGAAGAGAGAGGAAGAACGTAGAGAGAAAGAGAGAAGAAGAATGTAGAGGAAGAGAGAAGAAGAACGTAGAGAGAAAGGGAGAAGAAGAACGTAGAGAGGAAGAGAGAAGAAGAATGTAGAGAGAAAGAGAGAATGAGAGAAGAGAGAAACAACAGAGATGTAGAGAGAGGAAGAACGTTTAGAGAAAGAGAGAGGAAGAACGAATAGAGAAAGAGAGAGGTAGAGAGAGGAAGAACGTATAGAGAAAGAGAGAGGAAGAAGGTAGAGAGAAAGAGAGGAAGAACGTATAGAGAAAGAGAGGAAGAACGTAGAGAGAAAGAGAGAGGTTGAGAAAGGAAGAACGTATAGAGAAAGAGAGAGGAAGAGAGAGGAAGAAGGTAGGTAGAAAGAGAGAGGAAGAACGTATAGAGAAAGAGAGAGGAAGAACGTAGAGATAAAGAGAGAGGAAGAGAGAGGAAGAAAGTAGAGAGAATGAGAGAGGAAGAACGTATAGAGAAAGAGAGAGGAAGAATGTAGAGAGAAAGAGAGAGGAAGAATGTAGAGAGAAAGAGAGAAGAATAATGTAGAGAGAAAGAGAGAGGAAGAATGTAGAGAGGAAGAGAGAAGAAGAGCGAGGAAGAGAGAGGAAGAGAGAGGAAGAGAGAGGAAGAACGTAGAGAGAAAGAGAGAAGAAGAATGTAGAGAGAATGAGAGAAAGAGAGAAACAACAGAGAGAGGAAGAATGTAGAGAGAAAGAGAGAAGAAGAATGTAGAGAGAAAGAGAGAGGAAGAATGTAGAGAGAAAGAGAGAGGAAGAGAGAGGAAGAGAGGAAGAACGTAGAGAGAAAGGGAGAAGAAGAACGTAGAGAGGAAGAGAGAAGAAGAATGTAGAGAGAAAGAGAGAAGAAGAACGTAGAGAGGAAGAGAGAGGAAGAACGTAGAGAGAATGAGAGAAAGAGAGAGAAACAACAGAGAGAGGAAGAATGTAGAGAGAAAGAGAGAAGAACGTAGAGAGAAAGAAAGAATGAGAAAAGAGAGAAACAACAGAGAGGAAGAATGTAGAGAGAAGGAGAGAAGTATTTCCCGTGACTGTGCCTCAAAACCAAATGTTTTCCTGGCCCACCACTCCACGCTGGACTTGAACAGCCTCTATGACCAGGTCCACCTCTACAAGGCAGCAGTGCCCACCACTCCACGCTGGACTTGAACAGCCTCTATGACCAGGTCCACCTCTACAAGGCAGCAGTGCCCACCACTCCACGCTGGACTTGAACAGCCTCTATGACCAGGTCCACCTCTACAAGGCAGCAGTGCCCACCTTTGCCCAGACTCTAAAGGACATCGCTCTCAAACGTATCCCCAACACTTCACACAGGAGCAACAGATCAATAGACACCCCACCCAGACCAGCGAGACACCCTCCCAGATCTGCAGGACCCACCCTGGACCTACACATAGAGGACCCACGCCAAGAGGAATTACATCCATACCACAGTACACCCAGACACATCCACACCCCCACCCCAACCAATCAACACCCCCCCACGTCAACCATGCCCACACCCCATTTAGGCCCCCTCAGATCAGACCTATGCCACTCCTGCCCACCCCATGCACCCCACCCCCGCAAAGAGGGCCTCAACATGGAAGCCACACATACGCCCAGGTAGTGAGCGGGCAAACAGTCCCAACCCCCACTCTCACACTCGCCCAAGCCAATGGCATGTACCATATGCTCAGCAGGCTCTGCTCACACTTACTGGCCTGAGGCTAAACCACGACCAACAACATTGGACACTCTATGGAACAAAAAGCCTTCACTATATTATCCTGGAATATCCAAGGCCTGAGGTCATCTGCCTTTGGCCTAAAGAGCAGAAACCCGGACTTCACCAATGAAATCGGTAATACAGACATTGTCATCCTGCAAGAAACCTGGTATAGAGGAGACGGACCCACTGGTTGCCCTCTAGGTTACAGAGAGCTGGTAGTCCCATCCACCAAACTACCAGGTGTGAAACAGGGAAGGGACTCAGAGGGTATGCTAATTTGATATAGAGCAGACCTAACTCACTCCATTAAATTAATCAAAACAGGAACATTCTACATTTGGCTAGAAATTCAAAAGGAAATTATCCTAACAGAGAAAAATGTCCTCCTGTGTGCTACCTATATCCCCCCACTAGAATCCCCATATTTTAATGAAGACAGCTTCCCCATCCTGGAGGGGGAAATCAATCATTTCCAGGCCCAGGGACATGTACTAGTCTGTGGCGACCTAAATGCCAGAACCGGACAAGAACCTGACACCCTCAGCACACAGGGGGACAAACACCTGCCTGGAGGTGACAGCATTCCCTCCCACATATGCCCCCCTAGGCACAACTATGACAACATAACCAACACAAACGGGTCACAACTCCTGCAGCTCTGTCGCACGCTGGGTATGTACATAGTACATAGGCTTCGAGGGGACTCCTATGGTAGGTACACCTATAGCTCATCTCTTGGCAGTAGTACTGTAGACTACTTTATCACTGACCTCAACCCAGAGTCTCTCAGAGCGTTCACAGTCAGCCCACTGGCACCCCTATCAGACCATAGCAAAATCACAGTCTACTTAAACAGAGCAATACTCAATCATGAGGCATCAAAGCCAAAGGAACTGAGTAACATTAATAAATGCTATAGATGGAAGGAATGCAGTTTGGAAACCTACCAAAAAACAATTAGGCAACAACAAATTCAATCCCTTTTACACAATTTCCTGGGTAAAACGTTCCACTGTAATAGTGAAGGTGTAAACTTGGCAGTCGAAAATCTTAACAGTATATTTGACCTCTCAGCTTCCCTATCAAATATAAAAATCTCAAATAGAAAACCAAAGAAAATTAACAATAATGACAAATGGTTTGATGAAGAATGCAAAAATCTAAGAAAGAAATTGAGAAAACTGTCCAACCAAAAACATAGAGACCCGGAATGTTACGGTGCGTGAATGAGGACCCAAAAGCGAATCAACTTAAACAGAGCTTCTTTAATTACCAAACATAGGTAGGCTCAGATGGACCGGCAGATTCCGACAGGACAGGACAAGGTTACAGCAAACATGACGGCAGTCTGGTTCAGGCATGAATGACACAAACAAACAAGAATCCGACAAGTACAGGAACAGAAACAGAGAGAGATATAGGGACCTAATCAGAGGGAAAAAGGGAACAGGTGGGGAACGGGGTGAATGGGTAGTTAGAGGAGACAAGGGACAGCTGGGGGAAAGCGGGGGAGAAAAGGTAACCTAACACGACCAGCAGAGGGAGACAGGGTGAAGGGAAAGGACAGAGACAAGACAACATGACAGTACATGACAGTACCCCCCCACTCACCGAGCGCCTCCTGGCGCACTCGAGGAGGAAACCTGGCGGCAACGGAGGAAATCATCAATCAGCGCACGGTCCAGCACGTCCCGAGAGGGAACCCAACTCCTCTCCTCAGGACCGTACCCCTCCCAGTCAACTAGGTACTGATGACCACGGCCCCGAGGACGCATGTCCAAGATTTTACGGACCCTGTAGATAGGTGCGCCCTCGACAAGGATGGGGGGGGGGGGGGGAAGACGAGCGGGGGCGCGAAGAACGGGCTTAACACAGGAGACATGGAAGACCGGGTGGACGCGACGAAGATATCGCGGAAGAAGAAGTCGCACTGCGACAGGATTAATGACCTGAGAGATACGGAATGGACCAATGAACCGCGGGGTCAACTTGCGAGAAGCCGTCTTAAGGGGAAGGTTCTGAGTGGAGAGCCAAACTCTCTGACCGCGACAATATCTAGGGCTCTTCGTTCTACGCTTATTAGCAGCTCTCACAGTCTGCGCCCTATAACGGCAAAGTGCAGACCTGACCCTCTTCCAGGTGCGCTCGCAACGTTGGACAAAAGCCTGAGCGGAGGGGACGCTGGACTCGGCGAACTGAGATGAGAACAACGGAGGCTGGTACCCGAGGCTACTCTGAAAAGGAGATAGCCCGGTCGCAGACGAAGGAAGCGAGTTGTGGGCGTATTCTGCCCAGGGGAGCTGTTCTGACCAAGACGCAGGGTTGCGAAAAGAAAGACTGCGTAAGATGCGACCAATAGTCTGATTGGCCCGTTCTGCTTGACCGTTAGACTGGGGGTGAAAGCCGGAAGAGAGACTGACGGAAGCCCCAATCAAACGGCAAAACTCCCTCCAAAATTGAGACGTGAATTGCGGACCTCTGTCCGAAACGACGTCTGACGGAAGGCCATGAATTCTGAAAACATTCTCGATGATGATTTGTGCCGTCTCTTTAGCAGAAGGAAGCTTAGCAAGGGGAATGAAATGAGCCGCCTTAGAGAACCTATCGACAACCGTAAGAATAACAGTCTTCCCCGCTGACGAAGGCAGTCCGGTGACAAAATCTAAGGCGATGTGAGACCACGGTCGAGAGGGAATAGGAAGCGGCCTGAGACGGCCGGCAGGAGGAGAGTTACCGGACTTAGTCTGCGCGCAGACCGAACAAGCAGCCACGAAACGACGCGTGTCATGCTCCCGGGTGGGCCACCAGAAACGCTGGCGAATGGAAGCAAGCGTACCCCGAACGCCAGGGTGGCCGGCTAACTTGGCAGAGTGAGCCCACTGAAGAACGGCCAGACGAGTAGGAACGGGAACGAAAAGAAGGTTCCTAGGACAAGCGCGCGGCGACGGAGTTTGAGTGAGTGCTTGCTTTACCTGCCTCTCAATTCCCCAGACAGTCAACCCGACAACACGCCCCTCAGGGAGAATCCCCTCGGGGTCAGTGGAGGCTACTGAAGAACTGAAGAGACGAGACAAAGCATCAGGCTTGGTGTTCTTAGAGCCCGGACGATAAGAAATCACGAACTCGAAACGAGCGAAAAACAGCGCCCAACGCGCCTGACGCGCATTAAGTCGTTTGGCAGAACGGATGTACTCAAGGTTCCTATGGTCAGTCCAAACGACAAAAGGAACGGTCGCCCCCTCCAACCACTGTCGCCATTCGCCTAGGGCTAACCGGATGGCGAGCAGTTCGCGGTTACCCACATCATAGTTACGTTCCGACGGCGACAGGCGATGAGAAAAATACGCGCATGGGTGGACCTTGTCGTCAGAGAGGGAGCGCTGAGAAAGGATGGCTCCCACTCCCACCTCTGACGCGTCAACCTCGACAACGAACTGTCTAGAGACGTCAGGTGTAACAAGGATAGGAGCGGATGTAAAACGATTCTTGAGGAGATCAAAAGCTCCCTGGGCGGAAACGGACCACTTAAAGCACGTCTTGACAGAAGTAAGGGCTGTGAGAGGAGCTGCCACCTGACCGAAATTACGGATGAAACGACGATAGAAGTTCGCGAAGCCGAGAAAGCGCTGCAGCTCGACGCGTGACTTAGGGACGGGCCAATCAATGACAGCTTGGACCTTAGCGGGATCCATCTTAATGCCTTCAGCGGAAATAACAGAACCGAGAAATGTGACGGAGGAGGCATGAAACGTGCACTTCTCAGCCTTCACAAAAAGACAATTCTCTAAAAGGCGCTGGAGGACACGTCGAACGTGCTGAACATGAATCTGGAGTGACGGTGAAAAAATCAGGATATCGTCAAGGTAAACGAAAACAAAGATGTTCAGCATGTCTCTCAGGACATCATTGACTAATGCCTGAAAGACAGCTGGAGCGTTAGCGAGGCCGAAAGGAAGAACCCGGTATTCAAAGTGCCCTAACGGAGTGTTAAACGCCGTCTTCCACTCGTCCCCCTCCCTGATGCGCACGAGATGGTAAGCGTTACGAAGGTCCAACTTAGTGAAAAACCTGGCTCCCTGCAGGATCTCGAAGGCTGAAGACATAAGAGGAAGCGGATAACGATTCTTCACTGTTATGTCATTCAGCCCTCGATAATCTATGCAGGGGCGCAGAGACCCGTCCTTCTTCTTGACAAAAAAAAACCCCGCTCCGGCGGGAGAGGAGGAGGGGACTATGGTACCGGCGTCAAGAGCTACAGACAAATAATCTTCGAGAGCCTTACGTTCGGGAGCCGACAGAGAGTATAGTCTACCCCGGGGGGGAGTGGTTCCCGGAAGGAGATCAATACTACAATCATACGACCGGTGTGGAGGAAGAGAGGTGGCCCTGGACCGACTGAACACCGTGCGCAGATCGTGATATTCCTCCGGCACCCCTGTCAAATCACCAGGCTCCTCCTGTGAAGAAGAGACAGAGGAAACAGGAGGGATAGCAGACATTAAACATTTCACATGACAAGAGACGTTCCAGGAGAGGATAGAATTACTAGACCAATTAATGGAAGGATTATGACAAACTAGCCAGGGATGGCCCAAAACAACAGGTGTAAAAGGTGAACGAAAAATTAAAAAAGAAATGGTTTCACTATGATTACCAGAAACAGTGAGGGTTAAAGGTAGCGTCTCACGCTGAATCCTGGGGAGAGGACTACCATCCAGGGCGAACAAGGCCGTGGGCTCCTTTAACTGTCTGAGAGGAATGTCATGTTCCCGAGCCCAGGTCTCGTCCATAAAACAGCCCTCCGCCCCAGAGTCTATTAAGGCACTGCAGGAAGCTGACGAACCGGTCCAGCGTAGATGGACCGACAAGGTAGTGCAGGATCTTGAAGGAGAGACAGGAGTAGTAGCGCTCACCAGTAGCCCTCCGCTTACTGACGAGCTCTGGCCTTTTACTGGACATGAAGTGACAAAATGACCAGCGGAACCGCAATAGAGACAGAGGCGGTTGGTGATTCTCCGTTCCCTCTCCTTAGTCGAGATGCGGATACCTCCCAGCTGCATGGGCTCAGCACCCGAGCCGGCAGAGGAAGATGGTAGTGATGCGGAGAGGGAGGCGACGGAGAGCGCGAGCTCCTTTCCACGAGCTCGGTGACGAAGATCAACCCGTCGCTCAATGCGAATAGCGAGTTCAATCAAGGAATCCACGCTGGAAGGAACCTCCCGGGAGAGAATCTCATCCTTTACCTCTGCGCGGAAACCCTCCAGAAGACGAGCGAGCAAGGCCGGCTCGTTCCAGCCACTGGAGACAGCAAGAGTGCGAAACTCAATAGAGTAGTCTGTTATGGATCGATTGCCTTGACATAGGGAAGACAGGGCCCTGGAAGCCTCCTCCCCAAAAACAGATCGATCAAAAACCCGTATCATCTCCTCCTTAAAGTCTTGATACTGGTTAGTACACTCAGCCCTTGCCTCCCAGATTGCCGTGCCCCACTCACGAGCCCGTCCAATAAGGAGAGATATGACGTAGGCGACACGAGCAGTGCTCCTGGAGTAAGTGTTGGGCTGGAGAGAAAACACAATATCACACTGGGTGAGGAACGAGCGGCATTCAGTGGGCTCCCCAGAGTAACACGGCGGGTTATTGATTCTGGGCTCCGGAGATTCGAAAGCCCTGGAAGTGGCCGGTGGATCGAGGCGGAGATGGTGAACCTGTTCTGTGAGGTTGGAGACTTGGGTGGCCAGGGTCTCAACGGCATGTCGAGCAGCAGACAATTCCTGCTCGTGTCTGCCTAGCATCGCTCCCTGGATCTCGACGGCTGAGTGGAGAGGATCCGAAGTCGCTGGGTCCATTCTTGGTCGGATTCTTCTGTTACGGTGCGTGAATGAGGACCCAAAAGCGAATCAACTTAAACAGAGCTTCTTTAATTACCAAACATAGGTAGGCTCAGATGGACCGGCAGATTCCGACAGGACAGGACAAGGTTACAGCAAACATGACGGCAGTCTGGTTCAGGCATGAATGACACAAACAAACAAGAATCCGACAAGGACAGGAACAGAAACAGAGAGAGATATAGGGACCTAATCAGAGGGAAAAAGGGAACAGGTGGGGAACGGGGTGAATGGGTAGTTAGAGGAGACAAGGGACAGCTGGGGGAAAGCGGGGGAGAAAAGGTAACCTAACACGACCAGCAGAGGGAGACAGGGTGAAGGGAAAGGACAGAGACAAGACAACATGACAGTACATGACACGGAAAACCTGAGTCTACGCCTTCACTATGGTGAATCACTAAAACAATACAGAAATACACTACGGAAAAAGAAGGAACAGCATGTCAGAAATCAGCTCAATGCAATTGAAGAATCCATAGACTCTAACCACTTCTGGGAAAATTGGAAAACACTAAACAAACAACAACACAAATAATTATCTATCCAAAATGGAGATGTATGGGTAAACCACTTCTCCAATCTTTTTGGCTCTATAACAAAGAATAAAGAGCAAAAACAAATACATGATCAAATACAGATCTTAGAATCAACTATTAAAGACTACCAGAACCCACTGGATTCTCCAATTACATTGAATGAGTTACAGGACAAAATAAAAACCCTCCAACCCAAAAAGGCCTGTGGTGTTGATGGTATCCTCAATGAAAGGATCAAATATACAGACAACAAATTCCAATTGGCTATACTAAAACTCTTTAACATCATACTTAGCTCTGGCATCTTCCCCAATATTTGGAACCAAGGACTTATCACCCCAATCCACAAAAGTGGAGACAAATTTGACCCCAATAACTACCGTGGAATGTGTCAACAGTAACCTTGGGAAAATCCTCTGCATTATTATTAACAGCAGACTCGTACATTTCCTCAATGAAAACAATGTACTGAGCAAATGTCAAATTGGCTTTTTACCAAATTACCGTACAACAGACCATGTATTCACCCTGCACACCCTAATTGACACCCAAACAAACCAAAACAAAGGCAAAGTCTTCTCATGCTTTGTTGATTTCAAAAAAGCCTTCGACTCAATCTGGCATGAGGGTCTGCTATGCAAACTGATGGAAAGTGGTGTTGGGGGTAAAACATACGACATTATAAAATCCATGTACACAAACAACAAGTGTGCGGTTAAAATTGGCAAAAAACACACACATTTCTTCACACAGGGTCGTGGGGTTAGACAGGGATGCAGCTTAAGCCCCACCCTCTTCAACCTATATATCAACGAATTGGCGCGGGCACTAGAAAAGTCTGCAGCACCCGGCCTCCCCCTGCTAGAATCCGAAGTCAAATGTCTGCTGTTTGTCGATGATCTGGTGCTTCTGTCACAAACAAAGGAGGGCCTACAGCAGCACCTAGATCTTATGCACAGATTCTGTCAGACCTGGGCCCTGACAGTAAATCTCAGTAAGACCAAAATAATGGTGTTCCAAAAAAGGTCCAGTCACCAGGACCACAAATACAAATTCCATCTAGACACTGTTGCCCTAGAGCACACAAAAAACTATACATACCTTGGCCTAAACATCAGCGCCACAGGTAACTTCCACAAAGCTGTGAACGATCTGAGAGACAAGGCAAGAAGGGCATTCTATGCCATCAAAAGAAACATAAATTTCAACATACCAATTAGGATTTGGCTAAAAATACTTGAATCAGTCATAGAGCCCATTGCCCTTGGTTGTGAGGTCTGGGGTCCGCTCACCAACCAAGACTTCACAAAATGGGACAAACACCAAATTTAGACTCTGCACGCAGAATTCTGCAAAAATATCCTCAGTGTACAACGTAGAACACCAAATAATGCATGCAGAGCAGAATTAGGCCGATACCCACTAATTATCAAAATCCAGAAAAGAGCCGTTAAATTCTACAACCACCTAAAAGGAAGCGATTCACAAACCTTCCATAACAAAGCCATCACCTACAGAGAGATGAACCTGGAGAAGAGTCCCCTAAGCAAGCTGGTCCTGGGGCTCTGTTCACAAACACACCCTACAGAGCCCCAGGACAACAGCACAATTAGACCCAACCAAATCACGAGAAAACAAAAAGATAATTACTTAACACATTGGAAAGAATTAACAAAAAAAAAGAGCAAACTAGAATGCTATTTGGCCCTAAACAGAGAGTACACAGCGGCAGAATACCTGACCACTGTGACTGACCCAAAATTAAGGAAAGCTTTGACTATGTACAGACTCAGTGAGCATAGCCTTGCTATTGAGAAAGGCCGCCGTAGGCAGACATGGCTCTCAAGAGAAGACAGGCTATGTGCTCACTGCCCACAAAATGAGGTGGAAACTGAGCTGCACTTCCTAACCTCCTGCCCAATGTATGACCATATTAGAGAGACATATTTCCCTCAGATTACACAGATCCACAAAGAATTCGAAAACAAATCCAATTTTGAAAAACTCCCATATCTACTGGGTGAAATTCCACAGTGTGCCATCACAGCAGCAAGATTTGTGACCTGTTGCCACGAGAAAAGGGCAACCAGTGAAGAACACACACCATTGTAAATACAACCCATATTTATGCTTATTTATTTTATCTTGTGTCCTTTAACCATTTGTACATTGTTAAAACACTGTATATATAATATGACATTTGTAATGTCTTTATTGTTTTGAAACTTCTGTATGTGTAATGTTTACTGTTTATTTTTATTGTTTATTTCACTTTATATATTCACTTTGTATATTATCTACCTCACTTGCTTTGGCAATGTTAACACGTTTCCCATGCCAATAAAGCCCTTGAATTGAATTGAATTGAATTGAGAAGAACGTAGAGAGAAAGAAAGAATGAGAAAAGAGAAAAACAACAGAGAGGAAGAATGTAGAGAGAAAGAGAGAATGAGAGAAGAGAGAAACAACAGAGAGAGGAAGAGAGAAGAAGAACGTAGAGAGAAAGAAAGAATGAGAAAAGAGAGAAACAACAGAGAGGAAGAATGTAGAGAGAAAGAGAGAAGAAGAACGTAGAGAGAAAGAGAGAATGAGAGAAGAGAGAAACAACAGAGAGAGGAAGAATGTAGAGAGGAAGAGAGAAGAAGAACGTAGAGAGAATGAGAGAAGAGGAACGTAGAGAGGAAGAGAGAAGAAGAACGTAGAGAGGAAGAGAGAAGAAGAACGTAGAGAGAAAGAGAGAAGAAGAGAGAATGGGAAACAGTAACATTCTCTCTAGTCTGGGTATGAACATTCTAGAATTTCACTCTGCATAGAGACATATGGGGTGTCATTGACCCTCACTGACCCTCTCTCTCTCTCCCTGCTTCCCTTTCTTTTCCTCCTCCTTTTATCCCTCTGTTCCTTACCCTCCCCCATCCTTACAGCTCTTCCACATATCTTCCAATCCTATGCTTCAAATGGCTGCAAATGGCCTCCCTTTATCTCCCTACCTCGCTCTCTTTCTTCCCTCTCTCTTTGGCAGATGAAGAGGACTGACCCCAGTCTTCCCCTCCCTCCCTCCCTCCCTCCCTCCCTCCCTCCCTCCCTCCCTCCCTCCCTCCCTCCCTCCCTCCCTCCCTCCAGATGGAGTGTGTAGACCTAGCCCTCTCCTTGGGGAAAGGAAACGCAATTCACACCTGGGTGGCATATCTAGTACACACGTGACAGCTTAATGTCCAACACCCCCCCACACACACACACACGCTCCCACACACACACACACACACACACACACACACACACACTATTTGCTAACTGCAAAGAGACCGTTTAAATTTGCCCATTCCTCTAACCGTCTCTACATCATCAGCTGCATTGATAAGAACATTTAAATAAGTGTCTGGAAACTTACATTTTATCTGACAGTGGTAGAGAGATAGAGTGAAGAGAGAGTGAAGAGAGAGTGAAGAGAGAGTGGAGAGAGAGTGAAGAGAGAGTGGAGAGAGAGTGGAGAGAGAGTGGAGAGAGAGTGGAGAGAGAGAGAGGAGAGAGGAGAGAGAGTGGAGAGAGAGTGGAGAGAGAGAGTGGAGAAAGAGTGGAGAGATAGAGTGAAGAGAGAGTGGAGAGAGAGTGGAGAGAGAGTGGAGAGAGAGAGAGGAGAGAGAGTGGAGAGAGAGAGAGGAGAGAGGAGAGAGAGTGGAGAGAGAGAGTGGAGAAAGGGTGGAGAGATAGAGTGAAGAGAGAGTGGAGAGAGAGTGAAGAGAGAGTGGAGAGAGAGTGGAGAGAGAGTGGAGAGAGAGAGAGGAGAGAGAGTGGAGAGAGAGAGGAGAGAGAGTGGAGAGAGAGTGGAGAGAGAGGAGAGAGAGTGGAGAGCGAGTGGAGAGAGAGAGTGGAGAAAGAGTGGAGAGATAGAGTGAAGAGAGAGTGGAGAGAGAGTGGAGAGAGAGAGTGGAGAGAGAGAGAGGAGAGAGAGTGGAGAGAGAGTGGAGAGAGAGAGTGGAGAAAGAGTGGAGAGATAGAGTGAAGAGAGAGTGGAGAGAGAGTGGAGAGAGAGTGGAGAGAGAGAGGAGAGAGAGTGGAGAGAGAGAGTGGAGAAAGAGTGGAAAGATAGAGTGGAGAGAGAGTGGAGAGAGAGTGGAGAGAGAGTGGAGAGAGAGAGTGGAGAAAGAGTGAAGAGAGAGTGGAGAGAGAGTGGAGAGAGAGTGGAGAGAGTGTGGAGAGAGTGTGGAGAGAGAGTGGAGAGAGAGTGGAGAGAGAGAGAGGAGAGAGAGTGAAGAGAGAGTGGAGAGAGAGTGGAGAGAGAGTGGAGAGAGAGAGGAGAGAGAGTGGAGAGAGAGTGGAGAGAGAGAGAGGAGAAAGAGTGGAGAGAGAGTGGAGAGAGAGAGTGGAGAGAGAGTGGAGAGAGAGTGGAGAGAGAGAGTGGAGAAAGATTGGAGAGAGAGTGAAGAGAGAGTGGAGAGAGAGTGGAGAGAGAGTGGAGAGAGTGTGGAGAGAGAGAGAGGAGAGAGAGTTGAGAGAGAGTTGAGAGAGAGAGAGGAGAGAGAGTGAAGAGAGAATGGAGAGAGAGTGGAGAGAGAGTGGAGAGAGAGAGAGGAGAGAGAGTGGAGAGAGAGTGGAGAGAGAGAGAGGAGAGAGAGTGAAGAGAGAGTGGAGAGAGAGTGGAGAGAGAGTGGAGAGAGAGAGAGGAGAGAGAGTGGAAAGAGAGTGGAGAGAGAGAGTGGAGAGAGAGTGGAGAGAGAGTGGAGAGAGAGTGGAGAAAGATTGGAGAGAGAGTGAAGAGAGAGTGGAGAGAGAGTGGAGAGAGAGTGGAGAGAGAATGGAAATAATTATAACAACAGAACAATCTGGAATGCTATTTGGCCCTAAACTAAATTCTGGCAGAATACCTGACCACTGTGACTGATCCCAAATTAAGGAAATCCTTGACTATGTACAGACTCAGTGAGCATAGCCTTGCTATTGAGAAAGGCCGCCGTAGGCAGACCTGGCTCTCAAGAGAAGAGAAGAGAAGAGAAGAGGAGAGGAGAGGAGAGGAGAGGAGAGGAGAGGAGAGGAGAGGAGAGGAGAGGAGAGGAGAGGAGAGGAGAGGAGAGGAGAGGAGAGGAGAGGAGAGGAGAGGAGAGGAGAGGAGAAGAGAAGAGAAGAGAAGAGAAGAGAAGAGAAGAGAAGAGAAGACAGGCTATGTGCACACTGCCCACAAAATGAGGTGGAAACTAAGCTGCACTTCCTAACCTCCAGCCAAATGTATGACCATATTAGAGACACATATTTCACTCATATTACGCATTACAGATGACACAGATCCACAAAGAATTCTAGAGCAAATCCCATATCTACTGGGTGAAATACCACAGTGGGAGCAGGTTTTGTGGCCTGTTGTGTTGCCACAACAAACAACCAGTGAAGAACAAACACGATTGTAAATTCAAACCCAGAACTCCGGAGTTCTGTCAGAGTGACCATCGGGTTCTTGGGCACCGGACCAAGCTGCTTGCTTAAATTCAACCCACTCTGACAGAACTCCGGAGTTCTGACCATCGGGTTCTTGGGCTGCTTTATAATTCGAAGCCTTGGCAGTAGCTAATTGGGGATCCTAATCAATACTAAATACTGAAATGGAACCAAGCCAGTCAATCAATCAATCAATCAATCAATTGCAAAAGCAACCGTAATTTCTCCCGTTTTATTTTTTATGTCACATCTAATCCTTTTTAATTAATTAATTAAGTAATTTTATTTTAATTTATTGTTCTTGCTGATTTATTTCCATCTCTTTTAATTTTCTTGTTTCTTTTGTTTCTTTTGTTCTTTTCTGGGGTTTTATTTTATTAATCTTTAGCTTAATCTGATATGTGAGATGGAGAGCAGATGTCGGACTGCGTGTGTTTATGCTGACTTTATGAGCAGGTTATTGGATGAAAAACAAAACACATAAAACAGTAGATCATATTAACTGTATTACTGTTGGGTTCAGATGGGGGTTACACTCTTTATTTGACACGCACGCACGCGCACACACACACACACACACACACACACACACACACACACACACACACACACACACACACACACACACACACACACACACACACTAGTGTATATATTTGACCAAGAGAAACAGAGAAAGACAGACAGAGTAAAGCAAAAGAGAGAGAGAGAGAGAGAGAGAGGGAGAGGGAGAGGGAGAGAGAGAGAGAGAGCGAGAGAGCGAGAGAGGGAGAGAGGGAGAGAGGGAGAGAGAGAGAGAGAGAGGGAGAGAAAATACTTGAATCAGTTATAGAGCTAATTTCCCTTTATGGTTGTGAGGTCTGTGGTCCGCTCACCAACCAAGAATTCACAAAATGGGACAAGCACCAAATTGAGACTGCAAAGACATCCTCTGTGAACAATGTAAAACGCCAAATAATGCATGCAGAGCAGAATTAGGCCGATACCCACTAATTATCAAAATCCAGAAAATAACCTTCCATGATAAATCCATCACCTACAGAGAGATGAACCTGGAGAAGAGTCCCCTAAGCAAGCTGGTCCTGGGGCTCTGTTCACAAACACAAACACACCCCACAAAGCCCCAGGACAGAAACACATTAGACCCAACCAAATCATGAGAAAACAAAGAGATAATTACTTGACACATTGGAAAGAATTAACAAAAACAGAGCAAACTAGAATGCTATTTGGCCCTAAACAGAGAGTACACAGTGGCAGAATACCTGACCACAGTGACTGACCCAAACTTAAGGAAAGCTTTGACTATGTACAGACTCAGTGAGCATAGCCTTGCTATTGAGAAAGGCCGCCGTAGGCAGACCTGGCTCTCAAGAGAAGACAGGCTATGTGCTCACTGCCCACAAAAAAAAGAGGTGGAATCTGAGCTGCACTTCCTAACATCCTGCCAAATATATGACCATATTAGACACACATATTTCCCTTAGATTACACAGATCCACAAAGTAGTCCTCACAAGGATAGTAAAACAAGGACAATTCAGACAAGCGGAGACATTTCGCCAGTCCCCACAAGGAAAAAGAGGGTTACAATTAAGGGTTAGGTCCCCACAAGGAATAAGAGGGTTAGAATTAGGGGTTAGGTCCCCACAAGGAAAAAGAGGGTTAGAATTAGGGTTAGGTTTGGTCCCCACAAGGAAAAAGAGGGTTAGAATTAGGGGTTAGGTCCCCACAAGGAAAAAGAGGGTTAGAATTAGGGGTTAGGTCCCCACAAGGAATAAGAGGGTTAGAATTAGTGGTTAGGTCCCCACAAGGAAAAAGAGGGTTAGAAGTAGGAGTTAGGTCCCCACAAGGAATAAGAGGGTTAGAATTAGGGGTTAGGTCCACACAAGGAAAAAGAGGGTTAGAATTAGGGTTAGGTTTGGTCCCCACAAGGAAAAAGAGGGTTAGAATTAGGGGTTAGGTCCCCACAAGGAAAAAGAGGGTTAGAATTAGAGGTTAGGTCCCCACAAGGAATAAGAGAGTTAGAATTAGGGGTTAGGTCCCCACAAGGAAAAAGAGGGTTAGAATTAGGGTTAGGTTTGGTCCCCACAAGGAAAAAGAGGGTTAGAATTAGGGGTTAGGTCCCCCCCAAGGAAAAAGAGGGTTAGAATTAGGGGTTAGGTCCCCACAAGGAATAAGAGGGTTAGAATTAGGGGTTAGGTCCCCACAAGGAATAAGAGGGTTAGAATTAGGGTTAGGTCCCCACAAGGAAAAAGAGGGTTAGAATTAGGGGTTAGGTCCCCACAAGGAATAAGAGGGTTAGAATTAGGGTTAGGTTTGGTCCCCACAAGGAAAAAGAGGGTTACAATTAGGGTTAGGTTAGGTCCCCACAAGGAAAAAGAGGGTTAGAATTAGGGGTTAGGTCCCCACAAGGAATAAGAGGGTTAGAATTAGGGGTTAGGTCCCCACAAGGAAAAAGAGGGTTAGAATTAGGGGTTAGGTCCCCACAAGGAATAAGAGGGTTAGAATTAGGGTTAGGTCCCCACAAGGAATAAGAGGGTTAGAATTAGGGGTTAGGTCCCCACAAGGAAAAAGAGGGTTAGAATTAGGGGTTAGGTCCCCACAAGGAATAAGAGGGTTAGAATTAGGGTTAGGTCCCCACAAGGAAAAAGAGGGTTAGAATTAGGGGTTAGGTCCACACAAGGAGAAGAGGGATAGAATTAGGGTTAGGTCCCCACTAGGAATAAGAGGGTTAGAATTAGGGTTAGGTTAGGTCCCCACAAGGAAAAAGAGGGTTAGAATTAGGGTTAGGTTTGGTCCCCACAAGGAAAAAGAGGGTTAGAATTAGGGTTAGGTCCCCACAAGGAAAAAGAGGGTTAGAATTAGGGTTAGGTTAGGTAAAATAGGATTGTTTGGTATAGTAAAACAAACACATGTGTCTGTGGCATATTTGTTGTTTCTACCTGCAGTAGAAATGCAATTGTCATCAACACAAAGCACATTGGTTATATACAGTGCCTTGCGAAAGTATTCGGCCCCCTTGATCAACAACAAGTGGGACAAGTGGGACACAATCATGAAGTGGAACGACATTTATTGGATATTTCAAACTTTTTTAACAAATCAAAAACTGAAAAATTGGGCGTGTAAAATTATTCAGCCCCTTTACTTTCAGTGCAGCAAACTCTCTCCAGAAGTTCAGTGAGGATCTCTGAATGATCCAATGTTGACCTAAATGACTAATGATGATAAATACAATCCACCTGTGTGTAATCAAGTCTCCGTATAAATGCACCTGCACTGTGATAGTCTCAGAGGTCCGTTAAAAGCGCAGAGAGCATCATGAAGAACAAGGAACACACCAGGCAGGTCCGAGATACTGTTGTGAAGAAGTTTAAAGCCGGATTTGGATACAAAAAGATTTCCCAAGCTTTAAACATCCCAAGGAGCACTGTGCAAGCGATAATATTGAAATGGAAGGAGTATCAGACCACTGCAAATCTACCAAGACCTGGCCGTCCCTCTAAACTTTCAGCTCATACAAGGAGAAGACTGATCAGAGATGCAGCCAAGAGGCCCATGATCACTCTGGATGAACTGCAGAGATCTACAGCTGAGGTGGGAGACTCTGTCCATAGGACAACAATCAGTCGTATATTGCACAAATCTGGCCTTTATGGAAGAGTGGCAAGAAGAAAGCCATTTCTTAAAGATATCCATAAAAAGTGTTGTTTAAAGTTTGCCACAAGCCACCTGGGAGACACACCAAACATGTGGAAGAACTCTGGTCAGATGAAACCAAACTTGAACTTTTTGGCAACAATGCAAAACGTTTTGTTTGGCGTAAAAGCAACACAGCTCATCACTCTGAACACACCATCCCCACTGTCAAACATGGTGGTGGCAGCATCATGGTTTGGGCCTGCTTTTCTTCAGCAGAGACAGGGAAGATGGTTAAAATTGATGGGAAGATGAATGGAGCCAAATACAGGACCATTCTGGAAGAAAACCTGATGGAGTCTGCAAAAGACCTGAGACTGGGACTGAGATTTGTCTTCCAACAAGACAATAATCCAAAACATAAAGCAAAATCTACAATGGAATGGTTCAAAAATAAACATATCCAGGTGTTAGAATGGCCAAGTCAAAGTCCAGACCTGAATCCAATCGAGAATCTGTGGAAAGAACTGAAAACTGCTGTTCACAAATGCTCTTCATCCAACCTCACTGAGCTCGAGCTGTTTTGCAAGGAGGAATGGGAAAATATTTCAGTCTCTCGATGTGCAAAACTGATAGAGACATACCCCAAGCGACTTACAGCTGTAATCGCAGCAAAAGGTGGCGCTACAAAGTATTAACTTAAGGGGGCTGAATAATTTTGCACGCCCAATTTTTCAGTTTTTGATTTGTTAAAAAAGTTTGAAATATCCAATAAATGTCGTTCCACTTCATGATTGTGTCCCACTTGTTGTTGATTCTTCACAAAAAATACAGTTTTATAACTTTATGTTTGAAGCCTGAAATGTGGCAAAAGGTCGCAAAGTTCAAGGGGGCCGAATACTTTCGCAAGGGACTGTAAATAGAAAACTCATCTCGTCATAAAGGTCTGCCTTGAAAGTCTCTCTCTCCTCTCTCTGTCTCTGTCTCTCTCTGTCTCTCCTCTCCCCTCTCTCCCTCTCTCACACACACACACACACACACACACACACACACACACACACACACACACACACACACACACACACACACGTTGAAAGAGCTGAGTGGTAACAGGGTCAGATGTGAATAAATAAACAGTTCAATCTCTAAGAAGCCCTTCTCTGTGGTTACATTAAATAGTAAAGCCCTCTCCCTTTGTGAGGTAGGGCCCGGGGGAGGAGGGAGGGAGGGAGGGGAAAATAGTAGAGAAATAGAAATGATGGGAGAGGGAGAGAGAGAAAGAGAAGTAGACAGAGAGAGAAAAGGAGAGGGAGAAGTAGACAGACAGAGAGAGAGAGAGAGGGAGAGAGAGAGAGAGAGAGAGAGAGAGAGAGAGAGAGAGAGAGAGAGAGAAGGATAGGGAGAGAGAGAGACAAAGAGAGAGAGAGAGAGAGAGAGAGAAGGAGAGGGAGAAGTAGACAGAGAGAGAGAGAGACTATGTACAGACTCAGTGAGCATAGCCTTGCTATTGAGAAAGGCCGCCGTAGGCAGACATGGCTCTCAAGAGAAGACAGGCTATGTGCACACTGCCCACAAAATGAGGTGGAAACTGAGCTGCACTTCCTAACCTGACAAATGTATGACCATATTATAGATACATATTTCCCTCAGATTACACAGATCAACAAAGAATTTGAAAACAAACCCAATTTTGATAAACTCCCATTTCTACTGGGTGAAATACCACAGTGTGCCATCACAGCAGCAAGATGTGTGACCTGTTGCCACAAGAAAAGGGCAACCAGTGAAGAACAAACACCATTGTAAATACAACCCACATTTATTTTCCCTTTTGTACTTTAACTATTTGCACATCGTTACAACACTGTATATATATAATATGACATTTGAAATGTCTTTATTCTTTTGGAACTTCTGTGACTGTAATGTTTACTGTTCATATTTATTGTTTATTTCACTTCTGTATATTATCTACTTCACTTGCTTCGGCAATGTTAACAGAGGTTAACAGGATCATAAACTCAGCAACAACAAAAAAAACGTCCTCTCACTGTCAACTGCGTTTATTTTCAGCAAACTTAACATGTGTATGTATTTGTATGAACATAACAAGATTCAACAACTGAGACATAAACTGACCAAGTTCCACAGAAATTGAATAATTTGTCCTTGAACACAGGTGGGGGTCAAAATCAAGACTAACAGTCAGTATCTGGTGTGGCCACCAGCTGCATTAAATGCTGCAGTGCATCACCTCCTCATGGACTGCACCATATTTGCCGTTCTTGCTGTGAGATGTTACCCCACTCTTCCACCAAGGCACCTGTAAGTTCCCAGACATTTCTGGGGAGAATGACCCTAGCCCTCACCCTCCATTCCAACAGGTCCCAGACGTGCTCAATGGGATTGAGATTCGGGCTATTCGCTGGCCATGGTAGAACACTGACATTCCTGTTTTACAGGAAATCTCGCACAGAACGAGCAGTACGGCTGGTGGCATCTTCATGCTGGAGGATCATGTCAGGATGGGCCTGCAGGAAGGGTACCACATGAGGATGTTTTCCCTGTAACGCAGAGCGTTGAGATTTCCTGTAATAACAACAAGCTCAGTCCGATGATGCTGTGACACACCGCCCCAGACCATGACGGCCCCTCCACCTCCAAATCAATCCAGGTCCAGAGTACAGACCTCGGTGTAGCGCTCATTCCTTCGACAATAAACGCAAATCCGACCATCACCACCGGTGAGACAAAACCGCGACTCGTCAGTGAAGAGCACTTTTCTCCAGACCTGTCTGATCCAGCGACGGTGGGTTTGTGCCCATAGGCAACATTGTTGCCGGTGATGTTAGGATCTGCCTTACAACAGGCCTACAAGCCCTCAGTCCGGACAGTCTGAGCACTGATGGGGGGATTTGTGCGTTCCTGGTGTAACTCAGGCAGTTGTTGCCATCCTGTACCTGTCCCGCAGGTGTGATGTTCGGATGTACCAATCCTGTGCAGGTGTTGTTACATGTTGTCTGCCACTGTGAGGACGATCAGCTGTCCGTCCTATCTCCCTGTAGCGCTGTCTTAGGCATCTCACAGTACGGAAATGGCAATTTATTGCCCCTGCCACATCTGCAGTCCTCATGCCTCCTTGCAGCATGCCATAGCACGTTCACGCAGATGAGCAAGGACCCTGGGCATCTTTCTTTGGTGTTTTTCAGAGTCAGTAGAAATGCCTCTTTAGTGTCCTAAGTTTTCATAACTGACCTTTACTGCCTACCGTCTGTAAGCTGTTAGTGTCTTAACTTCCTGCTACTCATGCCAAGAATATAAGATATGCATATTATTAGTAGATTTGGATAGAAAACACTGAAGTTTCTAAAACTGTTTGAATCATGTCTGTGAGGATAACAGAACTTATGTAGCAGGCAAAACCCCGAGGACTAACCGTTCAGAATTGTGTTTTTTTTTAGGTCTCTGTCTGTTCAGTTAAATCTCAGTGGGAAACGGTATTTCTTAGGAACTTGTTTTCAGTTCCTACCGCTTCCACTGGATGTCACCAGTCTTTGGAATTTGGTTGAGGTTATTCCTTTGTGCAATGAAGAAGTACGGCCATCTAGGAAATGGGTAACACTGTTGAGAGTTGCGCAAGACTTGAAAAGTAGCTTGGTTTGTTGTGTTCCTGTATTGAAAACAGATAGACCCGTCTTCAATTTGATCTATTATTAACGTTTATAAATACCTAGAGTTGTATTACAAAAGTAGTTTGAAATGTTTTGGCAAAGTTTACAGGCAACTTTTAATATATTTTGTAGTGACGTTGCGCAATTTGGAAGCTGTTTTTTTTCTGGATCAAACGCGCCAAATAAATGGACATTTTGGATATATATTGATGGAATTAATCGAACAAAAGGACCATCTGTGATGTTTATGGGACATATTGGAGTGCCAACAAAAGAAGCTCGTCAAAGGTAAGGCATGTTTTATATTTTATTTCTGCGTTTTGTGTAGCGCCTGCAGGGTTGAAATATAAACGCCCTCTTTGTTTACTGTTGTGCTATCATCAGATAACAGCTTCTTATGCTTTCGTCAAAAAGCCTTTTTAAAATCTGACATGTTGGCTGGATTCACAACGAGTGTAGCTTTAATTGAGTATCTTACATGTGTGATTTAATGAAAAGTTTGATTTATATATCAATTTATTTGAATTTCCCGCGCTGCATTTTCCCTGGTTTTTGGCGCAAGCGTCCCCTATACCATAAGAAGTTAACGACCGTTCCACAGGTGCATGTTCATTAATTGTTTATGGTTCATTGAACAATCAGGGGAAACAGTGTTTAAACCCTTTACGATGAGGCTCTGTGAAGTTATTGCGATTTTTACAAATGATCTCTGAAGGACTGGGTCCTGAAAAAGAGACGTTTCTTTTTTTGCTGAGTTCATGTTTCACATGCAAATAAAGCCCCTTGAATTGGAAAGAGAGAGAGAGAGAGACAGAGTGAGAGAGTGGGAGAGTGAGTGAGTGAGTGAGTGAGTGAGTGAGTGAGTGAGTGAGTGAGAGAGAGAGTGGGTGAGTGGGTGAGTGGGTGAGTGAGTGAGTCTCTTTCAGCCCAACACAACATTGACGTTTATTGCTATGAGTCTGGTCCTGGAGGCAGAGTAATTTCCCGTTTAGATGGGCCAGCTGCAAAGTCTAAATTATATTATATGAATTCATGAAAAACAACAATGAGCTTTTTTTTGTGGGGGGGGGGGGGGGGGGGGGGGGGGGGGTTAATTGAATTGAATGGTTAGGGTTAGGCATTAGGGTTAGCAGTGTGGTTAAGGTGAGATTGTATGACTTTGTGGCTGTGTGACCACCCCGCAAGACTGTCTGTGGAACAACATTCATGAGGGATAAACGCTAACCTGAGAAACAGGAGAAAGAGGAAGTCGGCCCTCAGAGATCAGCCCACCCTGCTTGTTGTCATGAGGCCGTTGGAGCGGTATGAGTTCTAATGTGGAGACACACCCACACACACACACACACACACACAGTCGCACACACACACACACGCAGTCGCACACACACACACACACAGTCGCACACACACACACATACACACACAGTTGCACACACAGATGGGCATATTGACACACACAAACACACACACACACAGTCGCACACACAGATGGGCATATTGACACACACACACACACACACACAAGCACACAAACACACACACAGTTGCACACACATATGGGAATATTAACACACACACACACTCTCTTTCTCTTACATAACCCTAACAGCACTTCCCCTTCTGAGTCACCTCTAGTCTAAACTCCTGGGGATCCACCCTCAGCTGCCCCGCATTGCTAGGCAACCACTGTCTGGCCCCTACTGGGTGTGTGTGTGTGTGTGTCTGTGTGTGTGTGTGTGTGTGTGTGTGTGTGTGTGTGTGTGTGTGTGTGTGTGTGTGTGTGTGTGTGTGTGTGTGTGTGTGTGTGTTTTAGGGGTAAACACTCCACTGTAACAGTAATTAACGGTAACATATAAACGTTACCATTGAATTGTGAAAGGAGAATCCTGCTATTCTCAATTATCTTTAGCATCCGTTGTTTCACTGACCAGATGTGATCCCTTGAATATCTCTACGGAGTCCGTGGTTTCACTAATCAGATGTGATCCCTTGAATATCTCTACCAGATGTGATCCCTTGAATATCTCTACCAGATGTGATCCCTTGAATATCTCTACGGAGTCCGTGGTTTCACTAATCAGATGTGATCCCTTGAATATCTCTATGGAGTCCGTGGTTTCACTGATCAGATGTGATCCCTTGAATATCTCTATGGAGTCCGTGGTTTCACTGATCAGATGTGATCCCTTGAATATCTCTATGGAGTCCGTGGTTTCACTGATCAGATGTGATCCCTTGAATATCTCTATGGAGTCCGTTGTTTCACTGATCAGATGTGATCCCTTGAATATCTCTATGGAGTCCGTGGTTTCACTGATCAGATGTGATCCCTTGAATATCTCTATGGAGTCCGTTGTTTCACTGATCAGATGTGATCCCTTGAATATCTCTACGGAGTCCGTGGTTTCACTGATCAGATGTGATCCCTTGAATATCTCTATGGAGTCCGTGGTTTCACTGATCAGATGGGATGCCTTGAATATCTCTATGGAGTCCGTGGTTTCACTGATCAGATGTGATCCCTTGAAACTCTCTATGGAGTCCGTGGTTTTACTGATCAGATGTGATCCCTTGAAACTCTCTACGGAGTCCGTGGTTTCACTGATCAGATGTGATCCCTGGAATATCTCTATGGAGTCTGTGGTTTCACTGACCAGATGTGATCCCTTGAATATCTCTATGGAGTTCGTGGTTTCACTGATCAGATGTGATCCCTTGAATATCTCTATGGAGTCCGTGGTTTCACTGATCAGATGTGATCCCTTAAATATCTCTACCAGATGTGATCCCTTGAATATCTCTACCAGATGTGATCCCTTGAATATCTCTATGGAGTCCGTGGTTTCACTGATCAGATGTGATCCCTTGAATATCTCTACCAGATGTGACCCCTTGAATATCTCTACCAGATGTGATCCCTTGAATATCTCTATGGAGTCTGTGGTTTCACTGATCAGATGTGATCCCTTGAATATCTCTATGGAGTCTGTGGTTTCACTGATCAGATGTGATCCCTTGAATATCTCCATGGAGTCCGTGGTTTCACTGATCAGATGTGATCCCTTGAATATCTCTACGGAGTCCGTGGTTTCACTGATCAGATGTTATCCCTTAAATATCTCTATGGAGTCCGTAGTTTCACTGATCAGATTTGATCCCTTGAATATCTCTATGGAGTCCGTGGTTTCACTGATCAGATGTGATCCCTTGAATATCTCTATAGCATCTGTGGTTTCACTGTAATCATTCCTGCCCATTAATGCATCCTGGTTGCTATTTATTTAGAGATTTTATTGTTGTAATGTAAAAGTGCCGATCAGACAACAGTCCTGTTGTTCCTGGCTCATCAGACAGTGGTCAAGCTGTTCCTGGCTCATCAGACAGTGGTCAAGCTGTTCCTGGCTCATCAGACAGGGGTCAAGCTGTTCCTGGCTCATCAGACAGTGGTCAAGCTGTTCCTGGCTCATCAGACAGGGGTCAAGCTGTTCCTGGCTCATCAGACAGTGGCCAAGCTGTTCCTGGCTCATCAGACAGTGGTCAAGCTGTTCCTGGCTCATCAGACAGGTGTCAAGCTGTTCCTGGCTCATCAGACAGGGGTCAAGCTGTTCCTGGCTCATCAGACAGGGGTCAAGCTGTTCCTGGCTCATCAGACAGTGGTCAAGCTGTTACTGGCTCATCAGACAGTGGTCAAGCTGTTCCTGGCTCATCAGACAGTGGTCAAGCTGTTCCTGGCTCATCAGACAGGGGTCAAGCTGTTCCTGGCTCATCAGACAGGGGTCAAGCTGTTCCTGGCTCATCAGACAGGGGTCAAGCTGTTCCTGGCTCATCAGACAGGGGTCAAGCTGTTCCTGGCTCATCAGACAGTGGTCAAGCTGTTCCTGGCTCATCAGACAGGGGTCAAGCTGTTCCTGGCTCATCAGACAGTGGCCAAGCTGTTCCTGGCTCATCAGACAGTGGTCAAGCCGTTCCTGGCTCATCAGACAGGTGTCAAGCTGTTCCTGGCTCATCAGACAGGGGTCAAGCTGTTCCTGGCTCATCAGACAGGGGTCAAGCTGTTCCTGGCTCATCAGACAGTGGTCAAGCTGTTCCTGGCTCATCAGACAGGGGTCAAGCTGTTCCTGGCTCATTAGACAGTGGCCAAGCTGTTCCTGGCTCATCAGACAGTGGTCAAGCTGTTCCTGGCTCATCAGACAGGTGTCAAGCTGTTCCTGGCTCATCAGACAGGGGTCAAGCTGTTCCTGGCTCATCAGACAGGGGTCAAGCTGTTCCTGGCTCATCAGACAGTGGTCAAGCTGTTACTGGCTCATCAGACAGGGGTCAAGCTGTTCCTGGCTCATCAGACAGGGGTCAAGCTGTTCCTGGCTCATCAGACAGTGGTCAAGCTGTTACTGGCTCATCAGACAGTGGTCAAGCTGTTCCTGGCTCATCAGACAGTGGTCAAGCTGTTCCTGGCTCATCAGACAGGGGTCAAGCTGTTCCTGGCTCATCAGACAGGGGTCAAGCTGTTCCTGGCTCATCAGACAGGGGTCAAGCTGTTCCTGGCTCCTCAGACAGTGGTCAAGCTGTTCCTGGCTCATCAGACAGGGGTCAAGCTGTTCCTGGCTCATCAGACAGTGGCCAAGCTGTTCCTGGCTCATCAGACAGTGGTCAAGCTGTTCCTGGCTCATCAGACAGGTGTCAAGCTGTTCCTGGCTCATCAGACAGGGGTCAAGCTGTTCCTGGCTCATCAGACAGGGGTCAAGCTGTTCCTGGCTCATCAGACAGTGGTCAAGCTGTTCCTGGCTCATCAGACAGGTGTCAAGCTGTTCCTGGCTCATCAGACAGTGGCCAAGCTGTTCCTGGCTCATCAGACAGTGGTCAAGCTGTTCCTGGCTCATCAGACAGGTGTCAAGCTGTTCCTGGCTCATCAGACAGGGGTCAAGCTGTTCCTGGCTCATCAGACAGTGGCCAAGCTGTTCCTGGCTCATCAGACAGTGGTCAAGCCGTTCCTGGCTCATCAGACAGGTGTCAAGCTGTTCCTGGCTCATCAGACAGGGGTCAAGCTGTTCCTGGCTCATCAGACAGGGGTCAAGCTGTTCTTGGCTCATCAGACAGTGGTCAAGCTGTTCCTGGCTCATCAGACAGGGGTCAAGCTGTTCCTGGCTCATCAGACAGTGGCCAAGCTGTTCCTGGCTCATCAGACAGTGGTCAAGCTGTTCCTGGCTCATCAGACAGGTGTCAAGCTGTTCCTGGCTCATCAGACAGGGGTCAAGCTGTTCCTGGCTCATCAGACAGGGGTCAAGCTGTTCCTGGCTCATCAGACAGTGGTCAAGCTGTTACTGGCTCATCAGACAGGGGTCAAGCTGTTCCTGGCTCATCAGACAGGGGTCAAGCTGTTCCTGGCTCATCAGACAGTGGTCAAGCTGTTCCTGGCTCATCAGACAGTGGTCAAGCTGTTCCTGGCTCATCAGACAGTGGTCAAGCTGTTCCTGGCTCATCAGACAGGGGTCAAGCTGTTCCTGGCTCATCAGACAGGGGTCAAGCTGTTCCTGGCTCATCAGACAGGGGTCAAGCTGTTCCTGGCTCCTCAGACAGTGGTCAAGCTGTTCCTGGCTCATCAGACAGGGGTCAAGCTGTTCCTGGCTCATCAGACAGTGGCCAAGCTGTTCCTGGCTCATCAGACAGTGGTCAAGCTGTTCCTGGCTCATCAGACAGGTGTCAAGCTGTTCCTGGCTCATCAGACAGGGGTCAAGCTGTTCCTGGCTCATCAGACAGGGGTCAAGCTGTTCCTGGCTCATCAGACAGTGGTCAAGCTGTTCCTGGCTCATCAGACAGGTGTCAAGCTGTTCCTGGCTCATCAGACAGTGGCCAAGCTGTTCCTGGCTCATCAGACAGTGGTCAAGCTGTTCCTGGCTCATCAGACAGGTGTCAAGCTGTTCCTGGCTCATCAGACAGGGGTCAAGCTGTTCCTGGCTCATCAGACAGGGGTCAAGCTGTTCCTGGCTCATCAGACAGTGGTCAAGCTGTTACTGGCTCATCAGACAGTGGTCAAGCTGTTCCTGGCTCATCAGACAGTGGTCAAGCTGTTCCTGGCTCATCAGACAGGGGTCAAGCTGTTCCTGGCTCATCAGACAGGGGTCAAGCTGTTCCTGGCTCATCAGACAGGGGTCAAGCTGTTCCTGGCTCCTCAGACAGTGGTCAAGCTGTTCCTGGCTCATCAGACAGGGGCCAAGCTGTTCCTGGCTCATCAGACAGTGGTCAAGCTGTTCCTGGCTCATCAGATAGTGGTCAAGCTGTTCCTGGCTCATCAGACAGGGGTCACGCTGTTCCTGGCTCATCAGACAGTGGTCAAGCTGTTCCTGGCTCATCAGACAGGGGTCAAGCTGTTCCTGGCTCATCAGACAGTGGCCAAGCTGTTCCTGGCTCTTCAGACAGTGGTCAAGCTGTTCCTGGCTCATCAGACAGTGGTCAAGCTGTTCCTGGCTCATCAGACAGGGGTCAAGCTGTTCCTGGCTCTTCAGACAGTGGTCAAGCTGTTACTGGCTCATCAGACAGTGGTCAAGCTGTTCCTGGCTCATCAGACAGTGGTCAAGCTGTTCCTGGCTCATCAGACAGTGGTCAAGCTGTTCCTGGCTCATCAGACAGGGGTCAAGCTGTTCCTGGCTCATCAGACAGGGGTCAAGCTGTTCCTGGCTCATCAGACAGGGGCCAAGCTGTTCCTGGCTCATCAGACAGGGGTCAAGCTGTTCCTGGCTCATCAGACAGTGGTCAAGCTGTTCCTGGCTCATCAGACAGGGGTCAAGCTGTTCCTGGCTCATCAGACAGGGGTCAAGCTGTTCCTGGCTCATCAGACAGGGGTCAAGCTGTTCCTGGCTCATCAAACAGCGTTCTTAACTGACTTGCCTAGTTAAATAAAGGTTCAAAAAAGAAAAATATTTTTTTAAGTATTTAAAAAAATAACAAGCAACCTTTAAGTATACAACCTCAGCTATTCAAGTATTTGTTCTACTTCTGGGATATACAGTACCTCCCACTTCCAGATAAGCAGCATGATGACACGGTAGGATGTATGAAACCATGACGACACGGTAGGATGTATGAAACCATGACGACACGGTAGGATGTATGAAACCATGACGACACGGTAGGATGTATGAAACCATGACAACACGGTAGGATGTATGAAACCATGACGACACAGTTGGATGTATGAAACCATGACGACACCGTAGGATGTATGAAACCATGACGACACTGTAGGATGTATGAAACCATGACGACACGGTATGATGTATGAAACCATGACAACACGGTAGGATGTATGAAACCATGACGACACAGTTGGATGTATGAAACCATGACGACACCATAGGATGTATGAAAGCATGACGACACAGTTGGATGTATGAAACCATGACGACACAGTTGGAT